>NW_015604828.1:0-516 GCF_001515605.1 Sinocyclocheilus anshuiensis | reverse complement strand
TATATATATATAGATATATAGATATTTAGAATTTTGCACTTCATTTCGTTTTACATATAAAACTAACTATTAGTTAAACTGAAACTATGAATCGGTGTTTTTAAAACTCAGAATTAGAATGAATCTCAAAAATAGAATTAAACAAATAAAAAAAATGAATTAAAATCTCATCTAGTGTTTGCAGTCACAAAGTGGCTGTGCACATAATTAACAGTAAATGTAAATATGAATTGAATTAATGAATGAATTATTATGTTTCACAGAATTCACAAAGAAAGTTTTCGGTTGGATCTACTTAAATGTAAAATGGGAACACGAGACTGTAACGTGGAATTAAAATCAAAATGTAATCGAAAGCTAAATGTCGACAATTAAATATAATATGTTCTATTAATAAAGTAATACTAACATGCAAATATTAAAACAATGCATCATTTTATTGTCCAAACATTCAAATGTAATATTTAAATGTTATTTCGTATTTTATTTTTCTATCTATCTATCTATCTATCTATC
>NW_015604827.1:0-518 GCF_001515605.1 Sinocyclocheilus anshuiensis | reverse complement strand
GTTGCTTATTAGCATGCATATTACTAGCATATTGGCTGTTTATTCTGCATTACCATATTTTAGATCCCTTGATACTACCCCATACCTTCCATACCTAAACTTGATGAATAGAATATTCAAAAGATTAGCATTTGTTTCAAATATAATTTTTGGGGAATTTCTTTACTGTCTCATTTGATTAATTTAATGTGTCCTTGCTGAAAAAAAAAATTCTTCAAGAAATCAGCAGACTACACTTTTTGCATTGTATGTTTTTTTTTCCTGCGCAGCCAATTGGGACAACTTAATAGAAAGATTTTGCCTGACATTATTTGGCTGTAATATGGCATTACATTCGATACAGACTGCAACTTCATATTCACAACTTGGGTAAAATATGATTTATTTTGCCGTTGTGCTGAAGATTCAGCAGGGGGAGCGACCAAGATAGCATCAACAAAGAATCAATATATTTTTGTTATCTGATAAAGCATCTGTCACGGTTCATGGGCTCACTGACTCATTTTAGCCCTCTCCGT
>NW_015604826.1:0-518 GCF_001515605.1 Sinocyclocheilus anshuiensis | reverse complement strand
TGTCAGCTGCCGGGACACTGAATGTACAATTGCGTTATTCTGCGTGTCGTTCCTCGTGTAGAAAAGCAACATCGGCCTGAGCGCTGAAGTTCAGCCCCAAAAAAGTTTCATGTCCTCACCGAAGTACCTTTTCAGAGGACCTTCTCCCACATCTCTGAGCGCGTGTCTCGACCGCTGTCTGGACCCTTTTCCTCTTTCTGTGATGAAGAGGGAGGTTGTTGGTTAGGCTGCGCGCCCCGCTGAGTGGCAATTTCATCTCATATTTACAGACTGATAAGCTTTCTCGTGCATTTGTTTTAAATATGCGCTCCTGTGTGACGCGTTAGCATATACGAGTGCGAAAAAAGCGCTTCGCGTCTTGGCCGGTCTCTGTTTGTGTGCAGCATGTGTGTGTGTGTGTGTGATTGCGTGCAACATAACCGGCTTATTTACATTAAATACGCCACAAGGTTACAGTGCAGATGAGCGTCATTTTATCACTCATTACTTCTCTCTTATACTGACTGATGCTCGCGCTC
>NW_015604825.1:0-518 GCF_001515605.1 Sinocyclocheilus anshuiensis | reverse complement strand
TGGTTTGCCATTGTTAAGCAACACATCCTAATGAAAGCTCGTAGACTGCGGCCAGGCAACTTTGTACGCAAAATGTACTCTTCTTTGCAAGGAAGATACATTGAGCATATAATGCAGCATGGCCTTTCTCTAAAACTTCTCCAAAAACCTCTGAATTTAAAGGATATTAAATTTGCAGAGGAATCATGGGCCAAAAAAGAGAAACTGACTGCTTCTAAGATGGGAGAGTCCAAGTTTTACTCCGTCCCAACATCAGTACCACATCCTAAAAGGAAGTCAAGGAAGGCCAAAAGACATGTCACAACTGCCGTGGATCAAGCAAGTGAAAAGAAATTTGAAGTCTCAAACAATCAAAAGCAAGATATCTCAACAATTACAGTACCACAAAAGAATGCAAAACAGCAACCTACTACTACAAAGCTTGGAGAGGCTACATCTGCTCCCAAAAAGAAGCAGCAAAGGAAGCCCAAAAAGCATGACCATACAGCAAATGAAAGTGAAACACAATCCAAAACATT
>NW_015604824.1:0-518 GCF_001515605.1 Sinocyclocheilus anshuiensis | reverse complement strand
ATGACGAACGAGAGCAATCCCAAATGTCACATGCAGACATAGATATTTGAACTATTTAGTAAACAAAAGATATGTAAATATAATATATTAGTTTATTATATAAACTATAAATGTCTCATGTCATTACCTTAAACATGCATGTACCCTGTGCGTATTTATTATATTAGAAAAGAAATTCGCAATATTGACTGATTATTCCAGCTAGACAAGAAGCGCACTTTGCACGTCGATAGTGTTTTTGCCAGATCGCAAAAGAGAAACAAACATCCTGATCCTACCTCTCACTCACTAGGTACAGGCAAAATGATAAGTGCATAATAATAAATAATAAGTAATTATGGCGATTAATAATGAGATTATGTAGAATGTGACTCGGAGAGCAAATTTAACTACAGCGAGACGTTGGTCATACACTTTATTGTGATATGTTTATTCAAAACTCCATTTAAGATATCTGTAATGACGTCATATAAATCTTCAATAGGGCGTCACACATACGCAAAGGTAATTAGAGATAT
>NW_015604823.1:0-518 GCF_001515605.1 Sinocyclocheilus anshuiensis | reverse complement strand
TAAAGGAAATGGGTTATTCTTGGATTAGGCTTTGGCTTTCCTGTGTTCCATCCTGTTATTTAACAGTATTTAACAGAGGAGTCTCAGTTCATATAGCCTACTGAATCAAAATGCATATAATATGATACCATATTAAATCCATAATATGCATTCAAATCAAACTCATATGAGTGTTTTTTTTTTATTATAATAATAATACTTTTAAAACCTAAAAAAAGTTTAACCATAAGCAGACACACATTTATTGGTGTATCACACTTCTAAATACATAACTATTTTTGTAACCGAGGTTGTGATTTTTTGGGGGGGTGCTGTTGAATTATTCTCAAAGTTGAACACTTCTAAAGGAAGTAAATTAAGTGCACAGTTTATATTAGCCACATGATGGCGCACTGCACAAATACAATCAGTGGACACTTTTTTTTTTTCAGCGCACAAATGTTTCACTGTGGACCCCAAAACAAAAATGTACTGGACAATGGTTGAGAATATGTTTACACATATGTTATGTACATTAT
>NW_015604822.1:0-517 GCF_001515605.1 Sinocyclocheilus anshuiensis | reverse complement strand
TTTCTATGTATAGCATTCATCTTATCTTTTTTTTTTTTTTACTTAAAGGGATAGTTCACCCAAAATCAAAGTTCTGTCACATTTTACTCACCCTTGTGTCATTCCAAATCTGTATGCCTTTCTTTCTTCATCAGAAAACAAAAGAAAATGTTTTAGTAAGAAATGACAAATAAGAATGAGTGAATTTTCAAGAAAAAAAGAAGAGGAAGAACAACAGCAACAGCATTAAATATTATTATTATTTAATTTTTTAATGCTGTTGCTGTTGTTCTTCCTCTTCTTCTTCTTCGTCAACAGCATTAATAATAATAATAATAATAATAATAATAGATTAGTATTTATTATTTTTAAGTTAAAAAACCTCCGTATTCACTTTTTCCATTTAAGTTCAGCCTAGTATTGTTTTTATAGCTCCTTTCGAACAGTTTTCCTGAAAAACTACTCATTTCGTTAGGTTAATTACATCTGAGGCCATTGTAGCATTTGGACCAATCAGACACACAACTATTTGTTATAT
>NW_015604821.1:0-518 GCF_001515605.1 Sinocyclocheilus anshuiensis | reverse complement strand
TTTTTGGATTTGTGGTTTTATTTTAGCCCTGTTAAGATTTTTTAACATAATTTTTTAACATATTATTTAAAACGTCAGTTTACACAAACCTTTTGCTCAAAAATGGTTTAATTTGGATTAAAATGTTTTGGATTCGTGGTATTATTTTAATTTTATTTAAAATTGTGAAAATTTTTTTACTCATTACTTGATAAAACTTCCCAAATTCGAGACGTTTTTACGCAGAAATCGATTGAAGGTGCATGTTTTGGGTTTGTATTTTTATTTGAATTTTATTCGTATTTTTTAAACAATTTTCCTGACTCATTATTTGTTCAGTTTCCAAAAGTTGAGACATTTTTGCTCAAAAATGGTTTAAAGATGCACATTTTGGATTTAGTTTTTTTATTTGAATTTCATTATTATTTTTAAACTTTTTTTGCACAAAAATGGATTAAAGGTGCACATTTTTTATTCATTTTAATTTTATTAAGATTTGTAATTTATTTTATTACAAATTTATTTTTGACTAATTATGT
>NW_015604820.1:0-518 GCF_001515605.1 Sinocyclocheilus anshuiensis | reverse complement strand
TCGTCCTTCTGTACTTTGCTGACACAAGTTCCATTTGTTATAAATGAATTCTATTAAAAAAATGTAAGTGTTATGCACACGAGTTTCCTTCCTTCGCTCCTGTGAGCCGACGACCATCAACAGGAATGAATCTTTCCAATACTTCAGCTCTGTTATGGAAAAACATCACAGTGGTTTTTATTGTTGTATTTACTTATTTTTAATTAATTGATTTATATGCTGATTTTTTTTCCCTAGTACAACAAATATTGCCTGTAAGTAATGTGGTGTGGTGTGATTATATGTGTTAGTTAAAGCTATTATTTGACATTTTTGCACTGACCTTAAACCCTTTTACATTTTGAATGTAACAGAGTTGACTCAAAGCATTTCTGAAAGAGAAAAGTCATGGATTTTATTTATTTATGGTACTGTACATAGCACAAAAATAATGACAGTAAGTAAGTTAGTGTGGTGTGGTTATATTTGCTAGTTAAGACTTGGGTGATATTTTTGCACTGACCTTCAACCCCGTAACA
>NW_015604819.1:0-517 GCF_001515605.1 Sinocyclocheilus anshuiensis | reverse complement strand
ATATATTATGTAAACAAAAACTTATTTTGGATGCGATTAATCATGATTAATCTTTTGACAGCACTAGAATGTAATCTTATTGTTGTTTTTACAAGTAACATTTTGTGTCATTGAGTGACAATGTTCTGAAAGTAGTTATTGTTTTTAAAAGTAAAGTTTTTTAATTCCTGTCACTGAGTGACAATGTTTTTTTTTACCCATTCAAAAAGATGACATTTTTATTAAACATGCTTTTTACTCTCCTACTAATACTGTTGAATTTTTGTTTTTATTATTTTATTTGATGGTTTTAAGGTTTTGTTAAACACCAAGAAAAAAAACAATCAGCAATTTAAAAAAGAAAAAAAAATACAGAAATACAAACACCTGAACTACCTCAGTTGATCATGAATAATGTATTGACAGTAACAGTCGCACCATTTTTCCTGAGGAGAAATCAGAACAAATGAGCACAAAGAAACATGGAACAAACACTGCAGTAAAAATTTGAGTTCCCTTTCATGGGAACTTCGAACTG
>NW_015604818.1:0-518 GCF_001515605.1 Sinocyclocheilus anshuiensis | reverse complement strand
TAACTGTGTGTTTTCTGTTCATTATATAAATTGATTGTATCTCTTCACAAGACTTGAATTATACTGCTACATTCATATGGATCCTTTTTAGATCTTTTGGCTACCTGGACTTTTAATGGAGGGACAGAAACCTCGCAGGTTTCATTAAAAATATGTTTGGAACAACATAAGGGTGAGTAAATGACAGAATGTTCTATGAACTATCCTTTTAATGCCGGAAATAATAATAAATATACATTTGCCAGTGATTACTATTCAAGCATTACAGAACAATCATATAGTGCAATTATAGTATTCCAATAAATTATTATAACCATTGTTATTATTATTATCTTAAATAAATACATATATGAATAAATAAATGAATGGATAGCACAACATTGTGCATGTTAGAGTAGCAGGATTTATTATTATTATTATTGGTGGTTTACTTAGCTAGATTACCAGAATAAATAAATAAAGTGAGAAGAGCACATTAGCATTTAAAGAGACATGCACCGAAATGGGTCGCTGTGAAC
>NW_015604817.1:0-518 GCF_001515605.1 Sinocyclocheilus anshuiensis | reverse complement strand
TTTTCCCAACACTGTTTGTAGTTTGGAGGTCATATAAATGCTTGCATACAGCTAAAAGTTATCTTTCTCTAGAAAAAAAATAAATATTGATGACTCATCATGCACTTATGGGCGTGTCTAAAATTTTGTCCAATAAAACCTACTAGCAATAGTATAGCATGTAGCAAACTTTGATTTTGCGAGCCGTGATGTGAAGTCTGTTGGCTATTTTAAAAAAGAAAACAAACTCTTTGATATGTTTCGCCCAAAAATCCTTTGTCAAGTGTCTTCGTCAAGTGAGTTCATGGGGCCTTTAAAGGTAGCAAACAAGCTGAGGTTGTTTAAAACTTGTGGCTCACACTCATTGACTCATAACCTTCTGACCGCTTACTTCATTCACTCTCAAACCTCATCCTTTGCTTGTGTCTTCATACTTTTTTCGCAATAACTATTTTGTTACAAATAGTTTTGAGCAACACATTCAAAAACTATCTATAAATCCACCGGTATGATTCTGAACATGTGGTAAATCTACAGTT
>NW_015604816.1:0-518 GCF_001515605.1 Sinocyclocheilus anshuiensis | reverse complement strand
AATAATTTTGAATTTTTGTATTTTCCATTTTAATTTTAGTTCAAGTTTTTTTTTTTAAATATACACGCATAGTTTTTATTAATGTTTCCAGTTTTAGTTTTACTTATTTTAGTACATCGAGTTAAACTGAATTAAAATGTAAAATGTTGCCTTGGCAGCTAGCTGAAATTTCAGTTAACATTTATTTTGTTTCAAGTAACACATTTTTTGTAATGGTTTTAATTTTAGTTTTAAACCTTGGTTTGTTTTGTATTGAACTTAACTGAATTCAAATGTGAAACAATCTGTATATATAAATAGCACTTTATAGAATACAAAAAATAAATAAATAGTTTAGAAAAAAATTGAAATTGTGTCATCTAATCATCTGCTCATCATTACTAGTAGAATATCTGGGATGTGAATAATGACTGTGAGAATGCTTAAAAAATAGTGATGCTAGGATGATTCCCATATTGCAAAAAATATATACATTTTCAAATGTATTTTTAAATATATTTTAAAAAACAAAAATTATT
>NW_015604815.1:0-518 GCF_001515605.1 Sinocyclocheilus anshuiensis | reverse complement strand
TTTTTATTTACATTTAGTCTTTTATCAGATGCTTTGATCTAAAGCAACTTACAAATGAAGAATATCACAAGCAATTAATACAACAATAGTCACATCTATGCAAAGTTAAAGTTAAAATGCAGAAGTAAGAACAAGGAGAGATTTTTACATTACTGTATTCCACTTATATCAACATTATTTTTTTTTCCAATAATACACTTATAAAGTATTATATTCTGTGATTTTGTCTCATTACTCCTTTAAAACAAATATCAATAAGAAAACAATGATTTTTCAAGTTAAATACAATTATTGTTTAAAAGTATGGGGTCAGTAAGATTTTTTTTTGTTTTTAATGTTTTTAAAAGAAGTCACTAATGCTCACAAAGTCTGCACAGTAAAAACAATAATATTGTGAAATATTAAAATTACTGTTTTCCATTTAAATATATTTTAAAATGTAATGTATTTCTATGATGGCAAAACTGATTTTTCAGCAGCCATTACTCCTGTCCAATGTCATATGATCCTTCAGAAAT
>NW_015604814.1:0-517 GCF_001515605.1 Sinocyclocheilus anshuiensis | reverse complement strand
ACAAAAATACAAACACTGATCCAGCAAAATATCTGTATGCTTAACCGTAAATGTCCCTGAAAACTGTTTTTCTTGGTAAAATGCCTATAAAATGTTGAGTTGCTTGTTTGATTTTGTGTTTTTGATGAGTGAAATATTAAGCATGCACTGCAACAGAGAATGTAAGACCTTGAAATAAATTTGCAATCTGCAATTTGTAAGCATTTGCTTACAGGTTTATTATTTCCTCAAGTGAATAAGAATGATTGCAAGGAAGCAAGTGTTAAAGGAAGCGATCTGCTAAAAATGATAATTCTGTCATCATTTAATCAACCTAATGTGGTTCCAAACCCGTATGACTGTCTTTCTTCTGAGAGGCACGAGGATAATTTAAGTGTCATAAAAGTATGTTTATACACACTGTAAAATCTAATTAGTTAACCTTACTTTAAAATGCTAAGTCAATTAAAAAACTTTTTAGTTTCAAAAACTAATTCATTTTAAGTAGTGCTGGGCAATGATTAAATGTTTTAATCGC
>NW_015604813.1:0-518 GCF_001515605.1 Sinocyclocheilus anshuiensis | reverse complement strand
ATACATAATTTCACCTATTGCGTAAATTATACAGGCTAGTAGCCTAGCCTGTTCTTCATCCATTTGAACGAAACTTTATTATCTATACTATTATTAAATTGTATAGGCCTGCATAAAAATGTTTTTAACAAGTGGCATGAGCTGTTGAGGTTTTTTTTTGGGGACTTTGTTATAGACTATTTTGATACTTGATCATCAAGCATTATTCATAAATAGGTGCAGTTGTATTACCCTATCATTATTTTTCTGATTAACATTTAGAGGAAATGTTCATTTCGGTTATTTTATTTGTCCTAACCAACAACCGGTGGTCGTTAACCCATTATTAACCGACAACATTATGTTACATTACAATTAAATGAAATCTGAATTGATATGTGGCTGTGACCCAATAAAAATACCTAAATTTGTTTTTCTGGGATTAATTTTATACACGCAAAAAGCAGCATAAACAATAGAACGTGAGGATTCATATGGTCATGTCACGCACCTGCAGCGCTTCTGCGAATGCAGAAAAA
>NW_015604812.1:0-517 GCF_001515605.1 Sinocyclocheilus anshuiensis | reverse complement strand
CCCCTAGAGGATGCAGTTCGAAGTTCCCATGAAAGGGAACTTACAAGTTATAAAATAACTCATGGAGAACTTAAAATGTATTACCTATAAAAGAACATTCAGAGAACAAAATAAAACAACATATCATGGACATAAAGCCCCTTTGCTTTCTATCTTTTGAAGTTCTTTTGGAATACTCTAATGGTCTCACTAAATAACATTCACACCACGGAACAGGTCAGGAAAAGGAAAGGAGGAAAAATGTCCTCAACCCTGTACTTAAAGAGAGCATGTTGTTCATGACACAGATGTTCTAATCCAGAGATTAGGCGAGTCTGGTTCATTCATGAAATTTGCGGCTGCCATGAGCCTGACAACCACGCAAAGGGCTTTTTATAGCTCAAAAATGAAATTAAACATGCCATCAGTGTGTTTTAGGGAACATCTGTTATAAACTCATTTAAGTGAAAACTACCCAGAGGCGAACAAGATATGTATTTATCCATTGCAGCATGGGGATGCCTTAGTAAAATTGCAA
>NW_015604811.1:0-499 GCF_001515605.1 Sinocyclocheilus anshuiensis | reverse complement strand
CATACTCACACACACACACACTCATACACACACACATTCACACACACACACACACACCACACACACACATTCACACACACACATACACACACACAAACACACACCACACTCACACACCACACACACACATTCACATTCACACACACACAGTCTTAATTGTGTTTCTGAGTAAATGGAGAATTATCTCATCACGTGTGAAGAAAAACTTAATTCCTGTTAATTCCCTAATGTCAGAAAGAAGTCAAGTGTGTGTGTGTCCGTGTGTCTTGGGTGATACTTCATAACAATATTGTTTCCGTTTGTTTATTCTTTATCAGTGTTTCCTTCAACTTCTTATCATCTCGTATATTTTCCATTGTTCTGTCGTCTGTTTTTTTACCCTCTGGTTCTTTTCCAGCCTGCCCTTTTAAGTTCAGATTAAGAAGACACCTCTAATAACTTAATGGACAAAAACTGTGTGTGTGTGTGTGTGTGTGTGTGTGTGTGTGTGTGGAGGTGT
>NW_015604810.1:0-518 GCF_001515605.1 Sinocyclocheilus anshuiensis | reverse complement strand
TTTCCTCCAAATTTGTCAATCTTTTCCCCAAAATTGTTCTCCAAATTTATGTATTCCTTTTTTTTCCCTTTTCCATTCGGGTTCTGTGTGGATCTGGTATAAAACAGAATAAAGTCAAAATATTTAGAGAATACTGTTATAATAGGCCTTTTATGAATTTAAAATCATAACATTTTGAGAATAACTTTTTTGAGAATTAAATATTCTGAATAAAAAAGTCAAAATTACATGAATAAGGTCGTAGCATTTTGAGTAACTATATTATGTGAATAAATAAGAATTATGAATTAAGAATGTCGTCTTTGGTGTTATTTTTACAACTTTAATTTCATAATGCTATGACTTTATTCTCGTAAATCTAAATCTGTTTTCAAAACATTACTGCTTTAAACATGTACTATTATGACTCCATTCTCATAAAAGGGCCTATTATTAAATTATTCTCAAACCATTACGTGGTTATTTTTGCAATCGTCATACACATCTGCTATTTGCTGTGTCTCCTAAACTTTTCCAGA
>NW_015604809.1:0-517 GCF_001515605.1 Sinocyclocheilus anshuiensis | reverse complement strand
GACGAAGTCGTATCCGGACTGGATTTACGCGATCATCTTCATTCTGTCGGGCGTTCCAGCGCTGGTCATTCCTGCGGTCGCTCTGTTCAGACTCATCAGAAAGCGCTGTTGCGCTAAAGAAGAGAAACACACGGCAGCGGAGCCGCTCTACTCCATATCTGACAAAATATAGATCCCCGACGCAGATCGCTCCACTAACACACGGGTTCCAGTCTGACCTGCAACATCAGGGAGCAATCTAGAAACAGAGAACAGACGTTTACAGATGCGATTTGCACTGACAGCTCTTCATTCTCTTCTCCTGTTTGTATGTATTTATGTGAAGCAGTTCATACGCAATAATGAAGCCGCCGAAGGTAAACAAATAAATAAACATTAACAAGTCGACACACATTTCTGTAAATGATAATTAGCCAGAAAACAGCTGTTTACCCACATGCCTTTTCTGGTGGCTTCATGTACAGTGAATTACATATTTGACCCTGGAGCACAAAAGCAGTCTTAAGTCGCTGGGGTA
>NW_015604808.1:0-517 GCF_001515605.1 Sinocyclocheilus anshuiensis | reverse complement strand
GTGAAATGGCAGACTTATGCCAGACTTCTCCAATCATTTACTCCATTTACGGTCAACTTAGATCTGCCTTCTTCTAATCAACATCTGATGAATAGAACAAAGTCTCCACCTCACTTTTTTTCTGTAATCCGTTTCACACTGTGTGACTTCCATTTCATCTTCAACTTTAAGAGATTTCATCTGAATTGGGACGCTGCCTTAGAAGGCAACTGCTTCAGGAGTATAGTGAGGCAGCTCATTTTTGAACAGAGCTTTTACGTTTATAAAATCGGCATGAATTTTGAACTGTGAGGTCATCGTTTTGCTATTTATCATCTCCCCAAACCAATGCGTATTAGTTACATTTTCTTTGGATATATGGCATTTCCCCTGCTTATTTAATTAAAAAAATATTTTGTAGAATGTTCCTAATTCTCCTTTACAATCCACACAAACACCATTTATTAGTAATTCCAGTCTTGTTTATCCATGTCTCTCTCTTCCTTTCTCTTGGCTCGTGTCTCCTTGCTCATCCCTC
>NW_015604807.1:0-517 GCF_001515605.1 Sinocyclocheilus anshuiensis | reverse complement strand
CTAGGGCATTGTTTTGCTCTGACAGAGGATTATTGTGTGTTTGTGTGTGCATGCGTTTGTACATCAGTGTGTATCTGTGCTGTCAACACACCTCCTCCTTAACCCTAACACACACCCTTTGTGTCTGAAAGCATCCTGCCATACGGCTAAAGAGATGCAGGAGGAAGGACAATCACAAAAGGCTGACTCCCTTGCCAAACCCTAGTGTATGTGTGTGCGAATAGCTTCCTCTTATCTTTCTTTACACCTTTTTGCATCTCCAATAAGATCCTGTGTAGAAGAAACACTTCAGTTTATAAGTGTGTTTTTATCTTTCCTGTTTTTCACAGGATTGCTTCACAAATTTTCTTAAAACTGTTAATTGGTTATCTTTCAGATGTGTTTTTGCAAAAAAAAAGTAGAATTTGTATATATATACACTGCCATTCAAAAGTTTGGGATAAGTAAGATTTTTAATGTTTTTAGAGAAGTTTCTTATGCTCATCAAGGCTGCATTTATTTGATCAAAACTACAGAA
>NW_015604806.1:0-517 GCF_001515605.1 Sinocyclocheilus anshuiensis | reverse complement strand
GTATAAAACCTGTGTGGGGCTCAATAATGCCCTCTGGGTGACCAGCCATGTGTAATTGGTTTAGCTAACCGCTGCTTTTGATTAGCTGCGCTGTCATTATACCCTCTGCTGCTCTGCATTATGTTTGTATTACTACTAAATGTGCTCCATTAGTAAGTTTGTTAAAGTAGTTAGTTTAGATCAGTGCAGCTGATTAAAGTATGATTATTTTACATACTTAAATGCGCACACTATTCATTTGAAATTACAATAAATGTACACTAATAAAGACTGCAGATGCAAAAAGTCTCTTTTTATTAGTGTTGTGAGCATGTAGTACTAAAAAATAAATACTAATCTGTGAATCAAACTGTCGAAATCCCTCCAGTATCAATGAAACAAGAGAGACAAAGACAAATCATGTAGATGGTAAACACACACTTTGCTAATTGTACTTCTGTCAGGACCACTATCGTCAAAATGATAGATACTTCGCATAAAGTTTGGTTTGGCGGTATGGTTCTGTTCTGGGCAAAAA
>NW_015604805.1:0-517 GCF_001515605.1 Sinocyclocheilus anshuiensis | reverse complement strand
AGAAGAGGCGGTCCGTGCACTGGCTTGGAAAAGGATTGGAAAAGTGAAGGCCGTCTCCTGCGCTGATTGGGGGCCCGGAGGGGAGGGCGGGAGGATTGCGCTCGCGAGCCTTTGTGTTTCACTTCTAATATCTCACATATCAATAATTGAGCGCGCGAGCAGACGGACTCCACGCGCTATGTATTCTACTGCGCGCGAGCTCTGTAAGGGCCTTGATCCGCTTAAAGTCGGCTCTTCCACTACGGACTGAGACGGGAACGAGGGGGAAGCTCTTGTAGTTTTGACTTGAACTGTTTGGAAGGACTTCGTTTTACAGTGAGGACAGGTTTGGAGTGATTTTGGTTTGGGATTTGAGCGCGCTGTGTCTGTGGGAGAAGACTGCTGTTAGGTGCGGAGTGAAGTTGGCATGATGTTGACGTTGGTGCTAGGCGCAGTGTGGTTAGTGTGTCATGCATACGCACAGAACGAGACCGAACCCATCGTACTGGAGGGGAAATGCTTGGTCGTGTGCGACTCA
>NW_015604804.1:0-517 GCF_001515605.1 Sinocyclocheilus anshuiensis | reverse complement strand
GTAATAATATAGAAACAGGCGTTGATCTTCAGCAGACTATCATAAGGTGACATTCCAAAACGAGTTGTTTTCTGAGTTTGGTTTCAATAAAAGCTGTTTTTGAACTAACAAGAAGGTTTGAGTTCTGAAACTTACAGGATGTTTTATAGTACGTTGACCTGTTACATGTCAAAAGATCAAGGGAAATGTAATTTCTCAGTTCATGACCCCTTTCAGTAACTGTAAACTGAAGGATCTCAGGTGAGCTGATGTGTAAAATATTAAAGGTCTCTTGGCCTTTTGGATTCAGTTGTACACTAAATTACACAGTAAACTGAAAAGGAACAAAAATAATTCACTTTATGGATTAATGTTGTAAAGGTGATTCCTAAAAGAGCTCATTAATCTGTTGTATGTTACATTTACCTTTCAACATATTATTTAGTATTTGTTTAATGTTTGAATTAAATACTTTGGGTAACACTTTACAATAAGATTCATTAGTTAACTACTTTAGTTAACATGAACTAAGAATGAA
>NW_015604803.1:0-517 GCF_001515605.1 Sinocyclocheilus anshuiensis | reverse complement strand
GCATTTGGGAGAAACGCTGGTTTAGTCTGTATATGTTTGGGAGCATCAGTTTAGTTGGTTTTTAAACCGAAAAACAGGTTTAGTATGTGGAAGAAAGGCAGTTTAGTCTGTAGTGTAGCCAACAACAGACTAGTCCTTGCATTTGAGAGGAAAGCTGGTTTTATCTGGGAGAACAGCAGTTTAGTCTTAAACTAAAGGCAGCTCAGTCCATATATGTATGGAGAACAACAGTTTAGTCTGTTTTCGTTTGGTAGAAATTCATATGTTTGGGAGCGTAAGTTTAGTTGGTTTTTAAACTGAAGAACAACAGTCTAGTCTTTGCATTTGGGCGAAACGCTGGTTTTGTTCGTATGCGTTTGCGAGAACCACAGTTTAGTCTGTATGTGTGCAGAACAACAGTTTAGTCGGTCTTTGATTGAATGCGTTCAATGTTGCAAACGACGGTTTTAGTGCGTTTATGTTTGCAGAAGTGTACACTGCAAAAAATGACCGTGAATTTAACGGTAAAAGACTGTAA
>NW_015604802.1:0-517 GCF_001515605.1 Sinocyclocheilus anshuiensis | reverse complement strand
GTTGTAAGTTGTACAGTTTGTTAATCAACGCTCGAAACTAATGTGTTGCTACATTGCTGCACACGGACAGAACACACAAGCTTGCACATAACGTACAGATCACGCGCATACATTCAGGAATGCAGAAAAGTTGGTCAATGCCGTCCTGTGATTTTTCAGCTTAAAAACGGAAAAGTTACGGCATGTTCCTTCTGTTGCTGAAGTAACTACCCTCAGCTTCGAGTGAAAACACCCGATCATGAGCTATTTGTGTGTAAATGAACAGATCCACGCTTGACTCTAAAACCCAAAGCGCATATATTTAATTAATTACATCACGGATTTTGAGTTTTGATAATACTACTAAACCATATCGAATTTGAGTTTTATTTCGCTTAATCATTTATCTCTAGTGTGAAAAGGCCTTTCCTCTGATAAAAACGAACAAACAGGAAATTAAAGGAAACATCCTAGCTTGTTAAAAAGGAACTTTTGAGGCTTTAACTGTAACTACTACACTTACCACTTGTACCAAGCC
>NW_015604801.1:0-517 GCF_001515605.1 Sinocyclocheilus anshuiensis | reverse complement strand
ATTCATAGGACACGGCAGTTGTATTATTTTAATGGGGCTAGACCCAGTCGTTTACTGGCCCTTAGATTGCGGTCCAATGAACATTTTTCAGATATTAGTGCAGTTAAGTCAAAAGATGGAGTAATTCTTAATGAACCCTCACAAATTAATGCTACTTTCCACAGTTTTTACACTGAATTATATAGCTCAGATGTATTGCATAACCAGCATGCTTGTGATAATTTTCTAAACAAAATACCACTTCCCAAACTGTCTGAGGAGGACTCTCTAAGATTAGATACCCCTATGACTTTAGATGAGCTTAAGGAGGCCACTCTGGATATGTGTAGTGGCAAATCCCCTGGGTTGGACGGAATTCCCCCAGAATTTTACACAACCTTTTGGGACAGTCTGGGCCCTCTACTTTTCGATATGTTTCAGGCTGCTGTCGACAGAGGGTCTTTCTCCAGAGATATAAATATTGCAGTTATTTCGCTTTTGCTCAAAAAGGACAAGGACCCTAATGATTGTGCAAGTT
>NW_015604800.1:0-517 GCF_001515605.1 Sinocyclocheilus anshuiensis | reverse complement strand
GAGTGAGTGAGTGAGTGAGTGTGTGTGTGAGAGTGAGTGTGTGTGCGCGCGTGTGAGTGAGTGAGTGTGTGTGAGTGAGTGAGTGTGTGCGTGCGTGTGTGTCTGTGAGAGTGTGAGTGAGTGTGTGTGTGCGCGCGTGTGAGTGTGTGAGTGAGTGAGCGTTTTGCGTGAGTGTGAGCGTTAGCGTGTGCGAGTGTGAGTGTGAGCGTGTGTGAGCGAGTGAGTGAATGAGCGTGAGTGAGTGCGTGTGTGTGAGTGAGCATGTGAGTGAGCGTGCGAGTGAGTGTGTGTGAGCGTGTGCATGTGTGTCTGTGAGAGTGTGAGTGTGTGCGCGCGCGCGCGTGTGAGTGAGCGTTTTGCATGTGCGTGCGTGCGTGTGCGTGTGAGTGTGTGCGTGTGTAAGTGTGAGTGTGTGTGCGAGTGTGTCTGTGAGTGTGTGTGAGTGAGTGTGTGAGTGTGAGAGTGTGAGAGCGTGTGTGAGAGCGTGTGTGTGAGAGCGTGTGTGTGAGAGCGTGTG
>NW_015604799.1:0-517 GCF_001515605.1 Sinocyclocheilus anshuiensis | reverse complement strand
AATGTACATAATGACTTCACCCTAGGCTGTAAAATTGTGTATTGTTCATTTTTTCAGCTAAACGGTTGTCTTTCTATGGCTCTAAGAAAGTATGCTTCATTTATTGAGCTATAATATAGATTGCGCTTTCTTTTTCCATTTGGTCTGTTTTTTTAAACACTGAACTTCAAACTCATCTCTGTCACATTGTTCATTTACTATGAAACTATGAGCTAACTTTAATGATTAATATAATAATTCTATTTTTATTAATTTACAGTATGGTTCAGTACTGTTTTTTAAAAAAATAGTTAAGCACTATTTTCGTTTTCATTCAGTATCCATTTAAAAAGCTATCGGTTGATTAATCGGTATCGGCCAATATGGTCCAACCTGGCTATCGGTATCGGTAAAATCCACTATTGGTTGACCTCTATTTTAAAGGTGACATATCATGAAAATCTGACTTTTTCCAGTTTTAAGTGCTATAACCGGGTCCCCGGTGCATCTACCAACCCAGGAAATGTGAAAAAGATTA
>NW_015604798.1:0-517 GCF_001515605.1 Sinocyclocheilus anshuiensis | reverse complement strand
GAATCCCCAAACATTGTTTGAAGGGCATTAGGGAAATAACAAATGCAGTGCAATTTAGTTAAGGATTTTTGAAATGTCATGTCCTGAAAGCAATAACTCCATCAAGCCCATTGGTAATAATGAACATCTCTCATGTCTCCATTGACACATAACCGGTCACAGCGATCTGCGTTTGTAAATAGACGTGCCATCCTCCAGAGAGTTTGAAGATTTATGAGCATTCAGCGTGCAAAGGGTTAAATAATAGTTCACCTGCAAATATTCTGTCATTTTCACACATTCAATGAAATTATGATCTTGTTCCTCAGTATTTTGTCTCTTTTTCCAGTACAAATATCTACCCTGGTAAAAAAAACGAATGTATTTATAATACAAATATATGTATAATAAGTATAGTAAGAAACATATTTACTGACATATCACTCGAGACTTTCTGATATAAAAATTATAATTAAACTTTATTTGGAATGCAACTTGTGCACAATGCACATTTCTTAATATTAAGCCTAAATGTGTT
>NW_015604797.1:0-516 GCF_001515605.1 Sinocyclocheilus anshuiensis | reverse complement strand
TTCATGTGGTCAAAGACATGCATCTAGTGCATATTTATAAAAACAATAAAAAATAAACAGGGCAAAAACGTGTTCTGTCACTATGATAAGGATCCTTGTGGAAAAAGTATACTTTAGTATTCTTTTAAAAGAGTACTTGTGAAAACTTAAGTGCAAACTGAATATAATATTTTTGGACATAAAATATTTACAGTTTACACATAATTTACATAATTCTGTTGTCTTTGAAACATGGTTACTGACAAGTGTACTGACACTCATTTATGGTAAACTAAAATACTGTATACTTTAATGTAATTTCTGTTGAAACCTTTATGTCATGTTCTTAAATGTATTTGTAATTATTACACATTTGTAATAATAAAGTTGTAATTTAGTAAATGTAACAGTAAATGCATTGGTAATATTCTGCCAGGACATTATCTGTTTCTCTATGAATTTTTTTTGTTTTTTTTACAATATAGTGTGTACTTTATACTTAAAGGGGTCATATGATGCGATTTCAAGTTTTCCTTT
>NW_015604796.1:0-517 GCF_001515605.1 Sinocyclocheilus anshuiensis | reverse complement strand
TTTTTTTTTTTACAGCTGAATGCTAAAAATCGGTTCTGCAAAACAGACTAACATACTTTGATATACGGGCACATTTATTTCAGACAAAGTCCTGGTGAAATGATACTTTTTTTTCCTCTAAAAAAAAAGCGTTTCAGCAGAATGTTCCCAGAGCCAAGTAAATCCTAAAAGACCACATAAATTCCTGGCCACTGAACAAAAAACACAAAGTCCTTTTGCTTAACTACACAGTCCTCTACACAGAATCATTTTTACACAACTGCTCTCCTTTTCACTTGGTTCACCTCATTTCAATGTCAATATTAAGTTAACACACATTTGATTTGTTGAAAACTGACTTTTAACACTCGGGTGTTATGTTAAAAACCATCCTGAACCAGTTTCCCACATATACTGATTCTAAACTATATTTTATAGTTTAAAACAGTACTGTTACAGTTCATTCATATTATATGGTAAAATATACTTCATTTTAGGACTGCACAATTAATCGAATTTCTAATCGCGATTACAATTA
>NW_015604795.1:0-513 GCF_001515605.1 Sinocyclocheilus anshuiensis | reverse complement strand
TCTGCCAAAAGTCCAGAGAAATGAGAGGAAAATTACCAAAACCATTGTGTTGTGAACTCACCGTGACCCAAAGAATCTGAGGAGAAAACACTGTTTCCAGCCCGTTTGCTTCAAAAGTTATGAGCAGAATATAATAACAGTGACCTGACAGGCATCTAATGGATTCATTCCGTCAAACACACTGTGTTTACATCGCATTTACTGTCTGTACACATCACACAATCATATTCAGACTCAAATCAGATTTAATGTGAATGTTAAGATATAGAGTCACACGTCTCATCAGGGTGAAATGTTCTGGAATATCATCATCATCATCATTTCATGAGGTTTGTGCTTCGATACACTGCCTGAAAGCTCATTATTCTGATGTGTGTGTGTGTGTGTGTGTCACTTCTCTGACCAAAATATTCATCAGTTATCACTGGAGAACAAGCTAATGAAAGCGTCACAAAACACAGACTCATTTCCAATGTGTGTGTGTGTGTGTGTGTGTGTGAGTGTGTGTCCCAT
>NW_015604794.1:0-517 GCF_001515605.1 Sinocyclocheilus anshuiensis | reverse complement strand
CTATGTTCAAAAATGGGGGGGTGTGGCACTTAAGGGGTTAAACTAAGGCCTGGTTTTCTTTTAGGCTCCTATCGGTTCATTCAGCAGCACGTCATGAGAGGAACCGACCCGAGGGCCATTTTGAAAGACCTGCTTCCCGAAACGGTCCTCCCGCCGGATCTCGACGACATGACGCTGTGGCAGATCATCATCAACATCTCCGAGCCGCCCAAAAGAAAGAAACGCAAAGACGTCAACACATTAGAGGACGTCATCCGGCTCCTGAAGGAGAGGAAGAAGACGCTTGTGCTCACTGGAGCCGGGGTGCGTTGTTGATTTCTACTTCAATTCAAGCACGCTCTTAGGATGTTTCCAGTAAACTGAATGTTCCTCTTGTTCCTCCACAGGTGTCTGTTTCTTGTGGGATTCCTGACTTTCGGTCTAGAGACGGCATTTACGCTCGACTCGCTGTGGACTTTCCTGACCTTCCTGATCCTCAAGCCATGTTTGACATAGACTACTTTAGAAGAGATCCAAG
>NW_015604793.1:0-517 GCF_001515605.1 Sinocyclocheilus anshuiensis | reverse complement strand
TGAAGACTAAAAACCTTTGAATTCATTTGTATTGATAAAATCTCCGCTGAATTTCTTTAGCAGTGTTGAGGGTATTATGACCCTGTAATATGAGTATGTAATGAGGGGACTGTGCATGCATTATAACTTATTGTTGGTTGTATCCCAAAGACGGGTGTGAAAACCTCACCAAAGCATTCGTTGTGGATAAAGTTGCCTTTATTTCATAATACATCATAACATAAACACAAAGGCCCAATACAATGTGTGTGGTTGAGTGTATTACAACAGGCGCGGTCACAATAGGCTTTAAAGACTGACATTAAAGTCATACATTAGGAACAACTGTGCTCATCGTTGCCATATAGTGCTACCAATTAGATAACTGAGAAAGATCCTGTGATGGCAGCTTGTTTTTACTTGTAGGCCAGGTATATTTTCCAGCCTTTGTTGCCCTCGTTCAGATTTTTGTCGATAACGGTGATACCAGCTTTCTGATACTCATTCCAGGCGTTACAGTTGATCAGCAGAACCATGG
>NW_015604792.1:0-517 GCF_001515605.1 Sinocyclocheilus anshuiensis | reverse complement strand
TACTCAGGGAACCATGGTTACATAAGTAACCTGAGACGTTTTAAAAGGACATAATAAAATTCCTTTAAAAAAAAAACATTATTGGATGAGAGAATCACAATAAATCACTGATACGTTTGTGTGTGCACCTTAAATATACAGATATGTTTCGCAGCATGGAAAATGATAAATAATAAAAAATATATATATATATTAAAAATGTTTATTTTTTTTAAATCATTAAAAAAAAATGTTTTAATTATGCATGGAAAATTTACTTAATTTTCACTCAGAAATTGCTACATTTCAAAACATATTAAATTAAACATGACATTTTGAATTGTAAAACACCCTCCAAAAACGTAGTTTTTTACAACTTTGAAAAAAAATCCCTTTTTTAAGTAGTAACCAACACAGGCTCATTGGAAATACGTGCCTCTACCTACATTTTTGCGGGAAAAAAAATCGTACCTATATATATGAATCGTTGCATTTTCCAGTTGAAATGAACACTAGAGGCAGTAAAACTCTGACAACT
>NW_015604791.1:0-517 GCF_001515605.1 Sinocyclocheilus anshuiensis | reverse complement strand
ATTTGTGCATTACAAATGCAATATTGTTCTTTTAGACATGACTGTTTTTATATTCTGTGTGCGGCTGTGTGTGTGTGTGATAAGGTGTTTTCACTAAATCTATTCCGACTCTTTGTCAAAAGAAAAAAAAAAGCAACGGATTCCACGGAGATATTTTTTTTTTCCGTCAGGGTTAAGTGTTTAACGTTGTGAGCAGGACAGCAGTGGCCTAAATCTTACTCTCTCAGACAATATGTAGGTTATATCACGTGTGAGAAGTCTTAACTGTACTCTTTTAAACTTCAAAATAAATATAAATCTATATATTTAAATCTATCTATATATACTTTTTCTGAAAGTGCGGTCTTCATTTGCGCTGTTTTTTTCCAGTGTAGTGTGTAAGGCTACTCAAGGGAGCTGTTAGAATCGCTAATCCACTTTACAGGGGTCCTTAACATGACAGAAAGCCTTATCTCCAAACTTTTCATCCATTTTTTTTCACTTTTGGATATTGAGATTCATGTCTATAAATAAAAAG
>NW_015604790.1:0-517 GCF_001515605.1 Sinocyclocheilus anshuiensis | reverse complement strand
TATGTTCTGCGCTGCGGGGTGATGGTAGGCTGGGCTCTGGGTCTGGCTGTGTTCTGGATTGGGCATAGACACTCTCCAGACACCGGATTATTGCCTCCCTCCAGCAAAGTCCAGTGGTATCTGGGAGGTTGACGGGAGGATGTGAGTTCAGTGTCGCGTTGTCCAATGCCGTTCGAACGGCAAGCTGGCTGAACTCCACAGCATACTCCAAGAAGGGAAGATCTCGGCGGGCTAATGAGGTGAATCGTGCGGTGAGATCCATGGGGGAAAACAAACAAAAGAAACACTTTCAAAAACGACAAAACAAAACGAAGGGGAAACACACCGCTTTCTTTTCTTTGTTGGTCCGGTATTCTGTCACACAACGCTTCTGTTACGGAGACGAAGGCATAAACAAATCCACAATATGAAGAGTAATCCACAATATGAAGAGGGTCTAACACATGGTAACATTCACAATGCCAGACGAAGGAAGACAGGACAGACTACACTTTAAATACTGGAGCAAATGAAGATA
>NW_015604789.1:0-517 GCF_001515605.1 Sinocyclocheilus anshuiensis | reverse complement strand
TTTGCCTTTAAATCAGTCCGCCGGTTCATCCACCGCAGTTTGAAGCTGCATCGCGTGAACGGAGGCTGATCATGAATATAAAACACATCAGATCCGTCATATAATGGGGATCGAGGACGCGAGCATGAGGAACGGACGGGCTCTGTCTGATCAGTGGGCCGACAGCGTGGTGGTGCGGCCCCGGACGACCGAGCAGCACATCACGGTGAATAAGAGACTTGTGCTGGGCTTCGCCATCTCCATCCTCACCCTCATCATCGTCACGGCCATCGCCATCACGCTCAGCGTCAGCTTCGAGAGATGCGCCGCGGAGAGCAGCGGGGCTCTGGCCGCGAACGGCTCCAGCAACAGTAAGTGGAAACAGTCCCGGGACGCTAACATCAGTCACAGAGACTCAGAGGACGGCCAGCAGCCCTGGAGACACCTGCGCTTACCGGCCACCCTGCGCCCGCGCCACTACGACCTCCGCCTGTCCGTGTCCATGGAGAACTTCACCTTCTCCGGCGAGGTGCACATT
>NW_015604788.1:0-517 GCF_001515605.1 Sinocyclocheilus anshuiensis | reverse complement strand
TGGAAGGCTGTTTGTTTTTTGCAAATCCCACCCCAGACACAAGCAGCGACAGGGGTGAATTATTTGAGACCTTAATGTTTGTTGTCATACCGCTGACTGATACTTGAGAATCACTCGACTGATGTACTGAGCATGTAAAGATCATAGAGTTTCTAATAAACTTTGACATCCTCATCTGAAAAGATGCTCGAAGATTTTGAGAATTATATTTTCATATATGTTCAGGAGCACAGCAGTTAACTAAACCTTATTCAGTCCTTATTTACATAACCCATTGAATTAAAATGTAATATTATATTACTAAAAAGACCATTTTGAATCATCCTTATGCTTTTGTGCAAACTCTCTATGAGTCTGTGTAGCATCTACTTTTGTTAAATCACATTTTAAGATGAAACTGAGTGAATGCAGTTTGCAGTGATAATTGAAATATATCAATAACTTATCTATAAATCACAGGGTTGCCACAATTTCTGACCAAAAACTCAACTTTTTTTTTTTTTTTTGGTTTGGGGGG
>NW_015604787.1:0-517 GCF_001515605.1 Sinocyclocheilus anshuiensis | reverse complement strand
CATGCTTTAATAAAATGATACACATATTTACAGAATCCACAATTTCTGAATTCCTCTCCTCATCTCCCTCCCCTCAGCAAAGACAAAGTATTCTTCCAAACTCATAGTTCCCCTCTCAGAAGAAAAACAAAATATAACACTTAAGGGTGGATTTGAAAATTACCCACAATTAAAAATAAATTCAGCAGAAAAAAAACAAAACAAAAAAAAGAGGGGAAAAAGAGATGGAAACAGAGAAAGAGCAATGGATCTTTTGGCCAGTACAACACAGCAGTGCGTGGAGTTTAATAACAGCGCAGATATGGCAGTAACACTGAAATAGCTCATAAAGTCTATGTACAAGGTCACGATAATGGCGGTCGAGCCTCTCGTGTCGGATTCGCTCACAGACACGAGCACGCCTCGTCGTATGAACTGTGAGGAAATGGAGGGGAAAGATGCCTTGGCTTTCGAAAAACCTCCTAAGAGTATGTATTGTGGAAAGGGCAGAGCAGAACATGTTTTATCTTTGCGTTTT
>NW_015604786.1:0-516 GCF_001515605.1 Sinocyclocheilus anshuiensis | reverse complement strand
GGCGCCGTCAGAATAAGAGTCCAAACAGCTGATGAAAACATTGCAAGTAATCCACACAACTCCAGTCCACAGTCCATCAATTAATGTCTTGTGTAGTGAAAACGTGCATATTTGTAATAAAGGAATTCTTCATTAAGGTGTTTTAACTTTAAACTGTCACTTTTGGCCTAAATACCATAATAATGCTTCCTCTGGGTAAAAAAATAAATAAATAAATGAAATCATCCCCTGTTGTCCTCTTACATCAAAATCCACCAACATATAAAAAAAAATAATAATAATGTTTTTGACTGTTTTCACTTGTAAACAGTGCTTGATCTGAGCATGTTTCTCTTCTGATTCAGACGAGATTACTTTTTCACTGGAGAAAGCAATATAGAGGATGCAGGAAGAGATCGTTTGAAGTTAAAAACATCTTAATCATGAATGGATTTGTTTATTATAAGCATGCCGTTTGTGTATTGCTTGTAGTGCGTGTGGATTATTGTGATGTTTTTATCAGCTGTTTGGACTCTC
>NW_015604785.1:0-517 GCF_001515605.1 Sinocyclocheilus anshuiensis | reverse complement strand
CCGGAGATCGGCTGAATGGATTCAAAAACGGTAAAACTCAACTTTAACTCTAGAGGAGTTGGAAAATGAGAAACATATTTTCAAAAATAGTGGCGTGTTCCTTTAATGATTTGTTCACTCAGTGGATTGGTCAATTCAGAGTCTTAGATTCCTTTAGAATCTCATCTGTGTCTTTTACTTTTAAGTTATCTGCATTGTAAATGCCTCACATTTCCCAGAATGCACCATATTTGTACAGTGCACATGTGAAAGGCCCCTTTTTGTTTTGCTGAAAACGGAGCCTCTTGATTAGAAGCATATGAAAGCCATTCAGAAATGGGATGCTAATTACCGTGCAAATTTTGCCTTCACCTCTTGATTAAAAAATTAATAAACCATTGAACAATTTAGCAGCTGGCTGCACATCGTGGCATTCGGCCCAAAGCAACTGCCTAATCTCATTTTCTCTCCATCTCTCCTCTCAGAATTTGTACAGATGATGACCGCAAAGTGAAGCTGACTCCTCCTGCAGTGCCCT
>NW_015604784.1:0-512 GCF_001515605.1 Sinocyclocheilus anshuiensis | reverse complement strand
TCTGTCACTGAAGTGTCTATCTGTCACGAAAGCGTCTGTCTGTCTGTCTGAGATTTCCCATTATAAAAGTGCCTGTCTGTCATTACCGTATCTATTGTTTAAGCATTGGCCTGTCTGTCATCTGTTTTTACACTGAAAACAACATTGCAACAGGCTGACAGTGGGGATGTATGGTTGTGGGTGGTCACTGAGAACTTTTTGAGGAATTAATTCTCTCTAACCCTCTCTTCTTCAATCTTTTGAGTGACTTTAACTCTTCTGTAGATAAATTAGGGTTGTTCTTGTGCTTAATATGAAGATAATTTAGTGAGAACAGAGAATAAGGGAGAGAATCAGAGTGTGTGAAAGAGCGAGACCAATGTCTGCATACATCAGCAAATTCACCTGGAGATATGTTCAATTACTCTCTCCGAATTTCTGCTTGTTCGTTTTTCTTATCTTTTGAGTAAAGAGAATTCTGCATTGACTACACACCACACACACACACACACACACACACACACACACACACA
>NW_015604783.1:0-517 GCF_001515605.1 Sinocyclocheilus anshuiensis | reverse complement strand
CTATAAGGGCCCTGGTGGTCTCTCGTCATACCTGCTTGTCAGAATTAGACATTTTTTTTCATTCTGAAAGGAGGTAATTCATTTCTGTGAGTGTTCTGTTTCAGTGACTCTTAGCTCTCTTTAAGACTTTTTCATGCAGCTCTCTCTCTCTCGTTTCATCTTCACTTCTCTTCTTGCCATTCTGGTCTGCAAGTAGATGGTTATTAGACTTGCCCTTGTGTTGTTCTTTCCATTAACTGATGACGAATGCTGTTCTAGAGGAAGCTATATATCTGAAGAGTGTGCATCTTTGTGTATAGTCACATTTGTGATGGGGCATTATTATAATTGTAGGTGTAGGCAGAGGCGTCATGCCCATTCAAAGTGAGGGGGCATGTGCCCCCTCAGATTTCTGAGACAAGTGGATTTTGAATGCAGCTTCCAAAAGACAATAGCCGAATAATATACTTTTTTATATATTTGATACAATCATACCAGTGTGATTAGATCGTTCAGTGCGGCACAGCATCAGCTGCTA
>NW_015604782.1:0-517 GCF_001515605.1 Sinocyclocheilus anshuiensis | reverse complement strand
TTCACCTTGTGGATCAATCTGGATCTCATCGAGGTTCTTTCCTTTGAATTCAGATAGCTGTCCTCGTTCCATGGCCATAAGAATTTTACTGATCTTGGCCAGCTGTAATGTACCTTCAGGTAGCCGACAGTACTGCCGCTGCACCCTGATGTCGTGCCCTAGGAAGTCAGCAAGGTCATCCATCTCATTGTCCTTTAAGTTGAGGACCTTGGACATGGTGGCCATGTGCTTCCTCAGTCTGGTGGAGGATAACGCCGCTGGGTGTTTGGCTCCACAGCTTCGAGCGATCTGACGAATAACATCTGATCCTCTGAAGTGACTGAGTGCTTGTGGTCTTCCAAACATGAACACGTTCTCATCGAGCACATCACAGTCACGGCGAGTCTTGACAAGTAACTCCATCGATGTCACCATATCTGGTGTGAGAAGAATGGGGACCTTTCGTCCACGTTTGCCTCTTATTTCAATTCTCTGGAAGTACTTGCAAAGTGACCTCTCAAGGTCAGATAAAGCGAGC
>NW_015604781.1:0-517 GCF_001515605.1 Sinocyclocheilus anshuiensis | reverse complement strand
CCCCTCCCCTTCCACACCTGTCCTGTCAACTGAGAGCAGAACGTCTGGAGTCAGGCGAGTGGAATCTAGCATGTAATATGATGATGATGTGTCTCGCACTTTGAAGATGCTGGAGAAATGGAGCTCTTGCAGCTCAGAGATAAGACAGATGGATGCACGAGCGCAATAAGTTCGTCTGGCTTTTTGACTCCAAAAGAATTTCGAAGGAAAAGGATAATTGAATATTGGCATACTTGAGATGTAATTCACATCAAAGCATTTGAAACGCAGCTTCTCCCATGTCTGCGTTCACGATGGTTGTGCTAAAATGTGCTTTAATCAACACCCTGAGCTTGTACTACAAATGACAGGATAATGGTCACTTTAAAAGCGGATAGCAATCTCAACAGCGCTAACATAAAAGCCCAAAAATGTAATTTAATATGCAAGTGAAATAACATGATTTTCTCTGCCCCCTTCCGCCTGGTCGATCTTCATGTGTGTGTTGTGGAGGTGCTGCTAATTAAAGTCCGGCACC
>NW_015604780.1:0-517 GCF_001515605.1 Sinocyclocheilus anshuiensis | reverse complement strand
GCAGCTACGAGCTTGCATGAAAATCCAACCGAAAGTCCTGTGTGAGGAATCTCCATCATCATTTGAAATGAGCAACAGCAACCCTGAAGGAAATCTGATCAGGTCAAACATCCCTACAGTTCAGTCTTAGAATGCTGGCTTCCCGCTAATGAGACGCAGCCTGTTAGCGTCCGCTAAAGCACTGCATGTTCGGTTGGGTCGTAACACGAGACGTTTATGCGCAGCATTGTTAGTTGATAGTATTACATTTGGCTTTGATCTGGAAAGTATACAAATACATCATAAGCGTAATACATCAGGGGCCCTTTACAATGTTTGAAGTCCAACATCTTCCTCCTGTAAGATCTTAGTGAAGGAAGAGGCACAAGAGCAGTACCGGCCAAACAAAGGAGATGCATTCGGCCTTCAAATACGTTTGTTGTGAGAATGGCATGTCGCTGGTACAATCCATCCACTGTAAAAACAATGGTGCGTTGTGCTCCGTAACCCAATTACGCCCCTCTAGAGAGCAAGAGAG
>NW_015604779.1:0-517 GCF_001515605.1 Sinocyclocheilus anshuiensis | reverse complement strand
AGATCGGACTTACATTTCATGACAAGATCTGGAACAAAACAGAAATCACAAATAATATTCAAGTACCATTTATTTATGTACTCAAATGTACTTTATCAGTATCCATATTACTTTCATTGTAAGTTTGTTAAATGTATTTCACTTACAAATGGATCTTATTAACTTGACTCCATATGTTTTAAACACATATTTTGTCTTTTCTGATACACTAAAGTAGATGCTCATATTTTCCACACAAAAAAAGTGCACAGTGATTCACACTTTTAAATGGCTTAACATTCTGCAACGCTTCCCTTGTTTTATGAAAGCAATATAGTATTGAATGGCACAAGGGCAAGTAAATGGTGACACTTTTTATATTAAAAAAAAGGGTTAATCCCTTATAAGATCACTATGATAATCATTGCAATTTCGAAAGTAATTCCACATTTATATGCAGGTGACATTCCCAAAATTTTGCTGCATGTATGTGCCCATAGGTCCCAGGGTTCCTACGCATTTTGGAAAAGTATGGAAT
>NW_015604778.1:0-517 GCF_001515605.1 Sinocyclocheilus anshuiensis | reverse complement strand
TACAGACTTTTTTTTTTTTTTTTACTTTTATATTATATAATTTAATTATGGTTAATATAACAATCAAGTAATAGTAATAACATATTTTACTTGCATTTTAAATATACATTAGTTTCAAAAATGTTTTTAAATATATTTGTCTTGGAAAAACACATTTTTGACAATACTATGAATTATAAATACAGAAATATTACATTTGACCTCATAAAAAGGTAAAATGTAATGTTAATGACCTTGACATGCCGTACTGCAGGGGCCCATTCTGTAAGATTATTTACTGGTTTCCTTTTCAAGAATTTAATTATTTTAATCAGGCTTTTTTCTTCATTATGCTATCAATTTTACATTTTTACATTATGTTGGCTAAATAAAGAAAGAAAGGTAATTCTGACTTTTTATCTCACAATCTAGACTTTTTTTTAGAATTGTCAGAATTGTGAAATAAAAAGTCACAATTACCTTTTTTATTTATTTAGCCAGCATAATGTAAAAAAAAAAGACAACTTTATAGCATAAT
>NW_015604777.1:0-517 GCF_001515605.1 Sinocyclocheilus anshuiensis | reverse complement strand
TTAAAAGTTGTAAAAATTGTCTTTATATTTATACTGAGGCAGAAAACAAAATGCGAGATGTAAACTAGGAATTGACAGAAAAAAGTATGAATTGTGTGATAAAAAGTTGCAACAGGTTTACAATAGGAAGGTCTGTATCTTCCAAAAAGTTCCATAATTCGTTTTTCACAGGGCCAATCTGGGTAATTCTAATTATTATGATTTAGAAACTTTGTTCTTTGTATTTTCTAAGGTGCCCATTGTTTAATATAAAATGTTATTACTATAAGGGTATTTCAGATTGATGACATTATGAAATACAAGCGAGGAAAAAAAGATTTTATCAGTTGTTATCAATACAATAGAGAACGGTGCGTGTGTGTCTGCATTAAAAGCTGTAAGGGATCGAGGCGAGAACAGACGTTGCTATGGAAACCTCAAGAAAAGGAAATGTGCTGGCTATGCAGTAAATTTCACATGAGGTGTATGACTTAAAATCTAGATTTCCCATTTCCCAACTACAACATACTGTATTAAT
>NW_015604776.1:0-517 GCF_001515605.1 Sinocyclocheilus anshuiensis | reverse complement strand
CTTTTCCATGACATTCTAATTTATTGAGATGCACCTGTAAGTAGGTACATTTTTTTGGAATAAGTATCACCTAGCGACTATCAAAAAAGTACTCTATATAGTATGAACATATGTGTAGTATAAATAATCCAGACCAGAGCATGTTGTCATTGTCATGAGATCCACCAGCATCTGTTCACTTCACTGCCGTTTTACAAGTCCTCTCACGTTGCCTCGTGGAATAGTAAAGTGTCCATCATATGCTCACTTCTGTTCATGTAGGCCTACTGTTAATTACAACAGCTGTTGTTTACGACAGTAAATTCCGCTCATTTTACTGTAGGGGGCTACACAGAACTACATGCAGTTGCTTTAACACCAGTGCAACCTTTCCATTACACAAAAGGTTCTTTAGGTTATCAAAATGTCCTTTACACTAAGAAAAATATGGTTCCTTTGAAAACTGATCAGTTTTTTCTGGAATCATAATATGTGTCACGCCCCTGGACACATTCTGTGTGTTTTTCCCTCTCCACGT
>NW_015604775.1:0-517 GCF_001515605.1 Sinocyclocheilus anshuiensis | reverse complement strand
ATGTGCAGACCTCATTGGTTGTGTCCGCAGTGCCGTTTTCAGGCTTTCAATAGTCTTGTTGCGTTCCTCCTCTTCTTCCTTCTCCAAGGCCAACAGAGTTTTCCTCTGTAAAAGAGATACCATTCTTACACTAGATGCTTACACGTGTTATGTACATTTCTAACCGTGGATATTACATATTATGTGTTTTATAGAGATAGTTCATCCAAATTCTGTCGTTAATTACTCACCCTCATGTTGTTCCAAAGCCGTAAGACCTTCGTAAGATATTTCTTAATTTCTGCTTTTTGACCCTCCACAGGCAGCAAGGGTTCTATCACATTCACTGATGTGACATGGACTATTTTGTCGATGTTCTTGGTACCTTCTGGGCCTTGAACGTGGTAAGACCCTTGCTATGGAGGGTCAGAAATCTCTTGGATTTCATCAAAAATATCTTCATTTGTGTCCTGAAGATGAACGAATGTCTTACGTGTTTATAACGACATGAGGGTGAGTAATTAATGACAGAATTTAC
>NW_015604774.1:0-517 GCF_001515605.1 Sinocyclocheilus anshuiensis | reverse complement strand
CCCCTAGAGGACGCAGTTCGAAGTTCCCATGAAAGGGAACCAAGATAGACTCATCCATTGTTAGTAATACCAGTCAATAAAACACATAAAAAGCAGTATTTTGCATTGTATTTTGGTCGGATAGTACTGTGCGTACCATTACTGATGTTTCACTTATGTTGATGTGATTAGCAACCATTTTGGATTCTGAAGTTGGGGTTGTTGTATTCCGGGAACTCAGAATTTCTTACTTGAGAGTACAAATGGAATGCACCATAAATGTTAACTTGCTTCTTCTGGTGTTTCTACAGACCAATGCAAAAATTATATTTCTGCCACCTACTGGACTGGAATGTGAAGCACTAGGCAGTGGACAGGAAAGCATTATCGGTTGTAATTCACTGTGTTGCTGATTTTACTGTAAAAATTGCTTATCTTTTTTTTATTTATTTATTTCTTTTTTATTTTTTTAATTTAGCCAAAACTTGCCTGAGCTTAAACTAGGGATGCACCGATACCACTTTTTCCAGTACTCGCC
>NW_015604773.1:0-517 GCF_001515605.1 Sinocyclocheilus anshuiensis | reverse complement strand
TTTTTTCTATATATTTTTTTCTAAATGTACTACTGTGTCATCTAGTTAAATAACAAATCCCCCTTTCCTGATTTCCAAAATGCTTTCTTGAGATTTCATGTATCATGTATTCATGTTTTTTACAGGTGCATATTGGCATCAATTCTCTGAGCACTGACTTCTCCTCACAGAAGGGGGTCAAAGGTTTTCCTCTGAATCTTCAGATCGACACGTATGATTTCAGCTCAGGGAACAACCGCCTCATTCACAGAGCTGTTTGTCAGATTAAGATCTTCTGCGATAAGGTGAGCCAGTGCCCAACAAATTAAAAAAGTATATATTAAAAAAATAAAAATCCATCTTAAAATATATATCTTCAATAAATATTTAAATAAATATATATTTTACATTTATAAAAATATTTGTATTTATAATAATATAATTCTATTTTATTATCTTTATAAATTAGTTTAAAGAAGCAAAACCCAAAAGAGAATCTTATAACAGCATGAAAAGATGCACACATGCATTTCAAGGC
>NW_015604772.1:0-517 GCF_001515605.1 Sinocyclocheilus anshuiensis | reverse complement strand
AAAATTTTGACAACTTTTCAGCTCAAATAACACTGATTTTTGAACGGAACACTAAATATAAGATGTTCAAATAAATAAATAAATACATACACACATAGAAATATCAGGCTTTTATTTACAACCCCTGGAATGCCTTGCCCCATAGACATCCATTGTAAATGCATTAGTGTAACAACAATTATTAATACTATTAATTTTTAAGAACTGAGGGTCTGAGGTAATGAACATTGCACACATGCTGTTAATAGCACTTAAGAACCTGGATAGAGCTTATTTCCTTTTTTTCCTCAGTTGTAGAGAAAGTCATTGTACTGTATACAGCGGCATTGAATTCTCCCAAGAAACAACACATAAAAACATTGTTTTAAATGCATGAACTTTAAAATAGCCTGCTGTTGGTGAGTCAGAACAGTATGAGACGAGGTTATTGTAACATAATTCAGAGTAAGACATTATAGGTTGTTGGGTGACAAAAAAACACATTAATAGGATTGTAGTGCACTTTACCATCTCATGT
>NW_015604771.1:0-517 GCF_001515605.1 Sinocyclocheilus anshuiensis | reverse complement strand
GGATAAAAGCGTCTGCTAAATGACTAAATAAAAAAATAAAATAAATAACAGAACTTGTTATTGGAAAATTTTTTTGTCTGAAGCTCAAGTTACTCACTATTAACTATTAGCAGTGGAGCTAATAGAGTCCAACAGCACGTGCTATTGATTACATGTATATTTGAATAATATTAAATTAAATAAATGATAGAATTGTATATAGCATATAGAAGTGACTATAACAGTAAGTATTTTAAATAATCTTTATTGCTGAGCGCGTGTTTTGTATTAATTAATACGTAGCCTACTACCTATGTTTGCAATTCATATGAACAGTGTAGCGCAAAATGTGACTGACTGGATGAAAACTATGAGCGTAAATAGTGCGCGGGTGATTTTAGAGCAGCGCTCTCCTCTCGCGCCAGTGGTCGTCGCTCCTGCTCTCAAGCTCGCTGCTCTTCATCTCTCTGTCATCGTGGAGAGAAAGAAGGGGAGTGCGCTGTTTCTCTCTCCCTGCCTCAGACCCTCCTCCTCCTCC
>NW_015604770.1:0-517 GCF_001515605.1 Sinocyclocheilus anshuiensis | reverse complement strand
GTGTGTGTGTGTTGGTTTAGGGTGTAACTTGAGTTTGTGTTGTAATCTGCCCCGTCTTTACTCTACACACACACATTTATAAATGTAGAAATCTTTTGTAACTTTATAAACGTCTTCACTGTTACTTTTGATCACTTTAATGCATCATTGATGAATAAAAGTATTTATTTCTTAAAAAAAACACACTGTATCCCATATTTGCCACTAATGTCCTGTGTGTGCGTGTGCGTGTGTGTGTGTGTTTTGTCAGATTGTGGGTTGTAAAGTGTGTCGTGTTCCTGAAGGCTCCACTGAACGTTACACCAGGTGGATCAACTCTCTGAGTCCAGAGCAGCTCCTCACACAGGTCTCACACTCATCAAATCAACATTCCTTTTCTAAATGCATGTTATTGATCTTATTGTGAAAGATGCATCATTACAAGTTTTATTTTATTTATCTACATTTGTTACAACAACTGGTGGACAAAACCTGCCTTGTTTTTATTTTATTTTAATGTTAGTTTGATTTATTAAGT
>NW_015604769.1:0-516 GCF_001515605.1 Sinocyclocheilus anshuiensis | reverse complement strand
TTTTAAAATATATTAAAATAAAAAACAGTTATTTAATATTTTACTAATATTTCACAATATTACTATTTTTACTTTTTCTCTTTTTTTTTTCTTTTTTTTTTACTTTTTTTGAGCATAAGATACTTCTTTAAAAAAAAAACATTACAAATCTTCACATATGCTTTTGAATGGTATTGTATATATGTTTGCATTAATACATATGTGTACATAAATACACTACATATAGTGCTGCTATTTTGTTGCATTTTTTTTTTGTTTTTTGTTTGTTTGTTTTTATTGTGACTTTTCTTTTATCTTTGACTGTGTTGAGGAAATGGCCATTATAAAACACATAGTTGGTTGAAAGTGTCATGCTAAGCAGTTAGACCAGGGGTTGGCATCTCGCGGTTCCCGACCCGCATGCGGCTCTTTCATTCCTCTGCAGTGGCTCCCTGTAGCATGGGTGTACAATATGCCGGGGAGGTGATCCCCTGACTTTTAAAGGGGTCATATGATGCGATTTAAATTTTTCCTTTC
>NW_015604768.1:0-517 GCF_001515605.1 Sinocyclocheilus anshuiensis | reverse complement strand
ACTGTTGCTTTTGTATTTGTAGGAAATAAAGATGACCAAATAAATATAACAGCTGTGGTGGTGGTTACGGCATATATCTCGATACCCTTCCATCTGGCATCCTTCCATTCCATACAGTAATCTGATTCATTTTCCATGGGTTTAAAGAGCGTGAGAGCGAGACACACTTTCCTTACTGCTCTGCATACAGCGGTCTTACTGATGTGCTCTGCATCCCTGATGTTCTATAGAAAACTACCATTAAAAATAGTACTGCTCAAATAAATATGCATGTGGATATGGCAAAAAAAATCAAAATAATACTCTCCCGATGTAAATGTAACTCCCTACGAATTAATGCAGCCTCTTCATGTACAGGATTCTGTATAAAAGGACATGCCGTTTTTGTCACTTTCACAGTGTCTACATGATGAAAATATGTGCAATGAATGAATGAATGTACCAGCACTGCAAAAAATGTTTTTCTTACTTGGTAATTTTGTCTTGTTGTTTCCAGTCAAAATATCTAAAGATTCTT
>NW_015604767.1:0-517 GCF_001515605.1 Sinocyclocheilus anshuiensis | reverse complement strand
TAAGGGATGGGAAATGGATTAAAAACCACTATATACCGTCACATTTTTAGAGCTTGATCCTGGAAAACCTCTTTCAGTATAACCTTTTAGAGATAAACATGTTTGACTTATGTCATTCACAAATTATTCAGTCTTATTGATTCTAGTTAGGACCAAAACGTGTTTTACATCCTAATATTGTAGGAAAACTTGTAAGAACCACAAAGAACATTTTATAGAAAACCATTAAAAAACTGGTACTTTAAACAACCTAGAAAGCACTATACTGATCTAAAGAGCATATAATGAAACATCAAAAACTTCTTACTGTAAACTCAACAAAACCATAAAACAAACTCAAGAACCCATACAATTAAAAACTTTCACAAGATAGTTCGGTCACACTTTAGTTTGGCGACCAGTTCTCACTATTAACTAACTATTAACTATGACCTTTGCCTCAATAAACTCCTAATTTGCTTCTTATTAATAAGTAGTTGTTAAGTTTAGGTATGAGGTAGGATTAAGGGATCTAAAA
>NW_015604766.1:0-517 GCF_001515605.1 Sinocyclocheilus anshuiensis | reverse complement strand
CCTATATGAGCAATTCCATGCAAATGTCAACCTTACCATGAAAAACATTTTTTTTTAGCAAAAGAACAAAACCCTGTTTAAGTTGTACATTTAGGTCTGTACTGCATTACCGTGCTTTAAAAGAAATTTGAAGGAAATCGCTGTGTTTATCCACCACATATGAGGGGTACACCTATAGTAAAATTACATTTTCATCCGACTATATTTCATGTTTTCAAATGAGAGATCAAAGGCTGCCCATTTTTTTAAATGTATGTCAACAGTAAGTAAGCATTTTGTAGAAAGATGGAGACCTGACTGAAAAATTAATAAACTCACTTTGTCTAAACAGCGATGATTTTTTAATTTATAAGGGCTAGATTTATGAGGTCAGGACTCTTCAGCACTGTGTCATGTCCGTAAAGATTTAAAGATTAAGTTTATATCATATAATAATTATTAATGCAATTAACTTGAAACTTTCTGTATAAAGCCAACTTATGTCTATTCTAATTATGATCAACAACTCATCTCCATT
>NW_015604765.1:0-517 GCF_001515605.1 Sinocyclocheilus anshuiensis | reverse complement strand
TGTTATCTTCACGCTCAGGGCGTCATTCACAGAGACATCAAGAGCGACTCTATCTTACTCACGCTGGACGGCCGGGTGAGACACACTCCTCCTGACCGCTGCTGATTACACTCTACGATCTATCTATACGAGCTCTTCTCAACTGAGCACTTTTCCAGGACTGAGATTCCAACGCATGAACTGCTTACAGTACAAAAATGTGTCCTTAAATTCATATTGTTATTAAAATAAATCGTTAACTATATAGACTTAAAAAATTATTAGCATGAATTATGCATTTAGCATGGGTTTTGCAGGTATTCTGATGTTTTAGAATGTACTTTCTACATTGTAAAATAATATATATTTTTTGAAGTTGTAAATAAAACAAATATCATTGGAGTACATTTGATAAGAAAATACTACAATTACTAGCAAGTGAAAATTGTTTCTGCACCAGATTTTGTCAGTATACCAGAGTTATTGTCATTAACTGAAACCATAAAAAAAAATTCACTTTTTTAAATAAAATAAACAA
>NW_015604764.1:0-517 GCF_001515605.1 Sinocyclocheilus anshuiensis | reverse complement strand
ACTTTGACACTTGTAAATTATATTATATAAATATTTAATACAATATATATTATTTATTAGATATAAATAATATATAAATATAATTATTACATAAAAAAATAAGCAATCATTCATAAAACATTAATTAGAATAAAATGAAAAATGTATAGTAATAATAATACTAATACTAAAACTAACAATAATAAATACATAAACTATAATATAAACTGCAGACCTCTATTTCACATAAAAACTCACAATCCACAAAAATGCACAGAAATCCACAACATCTATTGTTGTGCATCTGTGAATAAATGAATGGCCATTATAACAATTCAATCTCAGCAAATGCACTCTCCATTGCCACATCCTCCCCTTTCACACACATACACGGTCTTTCAGTGCAGAGATAGAGTCTTACCGCACACTGATAAAAAGCCATGCATATTATCCCGATATGAAGCTTTCATAAACAGAGGCAGATTGCATTTGTGCATCTGTGGAATCTAACGGGAAGCTGCTCTGATATGATAAGGTT
>NW_015604763.1:0-516 GCF_001515605.1 Sinocyclocheilus anshuiensis | reverse complement strand
AAATAATGTTCTTTTTAGCAACATCATATGACCCCTTTAAAAGTATAACACTTGGTCCTGGTTTCCCTTTTATTCATATTTAAATGCACATGAGCTATTGATCGGTTATATCATGTTTATTAAAGTACATCAACATAAATAAAAATAAATAGCAAAATGTAATGGAAATCCTTGTATTATAATTCTCAACAGTCCTATACACTATAAAAAGTGCTTAAATGTATAATATATACATGATAGTATAAGATAGTATTAACTAAATGCATGATCTGCATAGCTGTACAGTCTGCCATATAGACCTTAACTTGACAGTCACCTCTGATAACATTTTTCTACTATTGATTTTAAAAACATGTACTTTCTGTAAAGCTACTTTGAAATGATTCTTATTGTGAAAAATCCTATACAAATAAATGTGAATTGAAACTGAAATTAAAAGTAAAAACTTGCTATTCTTACCTTAAGGAGTTACAATCCCTGTTGAAAAAAACAGCATATGCTGGTTAGGTATGTTTT
>NW_015604762.1:0-517 GCF_001515605.1 Sinocyclocheilus anshuiensis | reverse complement strand
ATTTTAAAATATAATTTATTCCTGTAATGGCAAAGCTGAATTTTCCGCCGCCAGTGTCTGCAGTGTCACATGATCTTTCAGAAATCATTGTAATAATATGCTTGAACTCAAGAAACATTTATTATTATGTCGAAAACAATTGTGTTGCTTAATATTTCAGTGAAAACCATAATAGATTTCTTCGGATTTTTTGATGAATATGAAGTTCAGTAGAACAGCATTTATTTGAAATAGAAAAATTTTGTAACATTACACGTGTATTTGGTGTCACTTTTGATGACCCCAAACATTTGATTGAAAGTGTATTTTGTTCATTTATATATTTCTTTTTAGCTTTTTTTCTCAGACCAAAGTAGAACATTTGGGTTAATTAGTTAGAATACAGCAAGCCTGAGATCATACAAAACAACGTGCTTCTACAGAATTAGTTTCTCTTTCGTATTCATATCGAGACAATATGCTCCAGACCCAATGGCATTAGTTCTTTGTGTCATGGGGCTGCAATCTGCCATAGGCA
>NW_015604761.1:0-517 GCF_001515605.1 Sinocyclocheilus anshuiensis | reverse complement strand
GCAATTATTACAAATGACTGGAGGACACCAGGTAATACTAATCCCGTGCGAATAGGGCTAACGAAAGTGATGTCTTTTGTCCAAATTAGAACAATGGAGAGTTGTGACAGGAAGTGGAGAGAAAGAACAAGAAGTGAGGAGGCTTCAATTCATAAAAACAGGAACTGAATTTCACAATTGAGCTGTTTTTCCTCCTATAAATTAGCCAAGACTGTTAAAAGAATGTTTTTTTTGTTTGTTTTTTTAAATAATGAACTTTTTTTAATATATTAAATTTTTTGTTGGTTTTATTTATGATTATTTTTTATTTATTTATTTAAATCATCTTTATGTAAAGCACTTTGAATTACTCTTGTTTATAAAATGTGCTATTTAATTAAAATTGCCTTTGCCTAATGGCCTTTAAAGGAGTGGTTGATCAGCTTTTTTCGAAGGCTTAATTGTGTTTATGGGGTGCAGTGTAACATGTTAATGCTTTGTTAAAAAAAAAAAAAACACTTTCACGTATTTCACCTTT
>NW_015604760.1:0-517 GCF_001515605.1 Sinocyclocheilus anshuiensis | reverse complement strand
GGTACTATGAAAAGGTTCCCGCGGTGCGAAAGGCCCTATTGACTTGCATAGTGTTTTTTTCCCCTATACTTTGAAAGTCAATGGGGACCAGCTACTGGAGCTGAACTATCCCTTTAACTGCAAGATCATTTGAGCTCTTCCTGACAACCATTGTTCTGCTGCCTCATCCAGTGAGCCCTAAATACAACCCCTAAAACATGGCATTAATTATTTAACATCCACTACACTTCTGCGAAATTGCCTTAAAATACCAACTCCCTATACACTGTAAAAAGCAGTATCCTGCGATTGTTACCTGATTTAACCCATAAACATGAGTTTTGTTGGTATAAATTAATTAATTAGTTTGATTCAGTGACATTAAATAATATTTTTGACTTGATGAAAAACAACATTGAGATTGAGGTTTCCATACTCTAACATTTTCAGTGTTATTTTAATATAATTTAAGTACTATTATAGTATACATTAATATTTTTAATTGTTTATTTGTTTTTATATTTCCAGTTTTTAATTT
>NW_015604759.1:0-517 GCF_001515605.1 Sinocyclocheilus anshuiensis | reverse complement strand
AAACTTGCATTTGCGAGAAAAAAAGTCAGAATTGTGAGATGAAATCGATAAATGTTATGTAAAATGTTATAGGTTCAAATAGTATTTCATGCTGTAACTGTAGGGCTAATACAATATGTCTGCATATGTAAATATTTTGTAAACCTATTGTTTAAATCAAATTTCTGCTTTAATCATAGCAGGTTTCATCCGTAGTCTGTCCGTTTCAACATCTGCGTTTAGTTTCAAATGGTGTCTTTGATGACAGTATTGTATAAAAATGATTTGCATTCCGATTCTGACATCCAAAGGCACAATAATAATTTTTTTTTCTTATTTAATGGGTTCTACTCGTTTTCCTCCGCTTTTTATCAGTGTTTTTCTGCCACCACAATGTGCGCACAGCTGCAAGTGACGTAACTATGATGTCTACTCCAAATTGGTATATTGGAAAATTTGAATAGAACATAAAATAGCTCATTTACAGTAGTTTGACCTCCTAAGGTTAATAATCACCATTTCCTGAAAGGTTAAGAAC
>NW_015604758.1:0-517 GCF_001515605.1 Sinocyclocheilus anshuiensis | reverse complement strand
AATGATTCATCCAAACCCACTCTGTTCTGCCAGACGTCTCAGCAATACCAATCTGGAGTCTAGTAAACAGCAGTTTTTAAAGTGCATAAGCAATGAACTTATTCTGAGGGGCATTTCTAAATAAAACCACTTGTGACATTCTGAAATTAACAGCACATGGACGTGTTTTGATGTTCAAAGTCCTGTTCTTTCGTCTAATTCAAAAAGAATAAGTAGAGCTCATTTGAGACTCAACTCAAGCTAATGAGACATATCTACCCGGATCTGTCATAACAATCACAAATACAAAATTCAGAGTGCTAGAGAAAATGAGAGGTTTTTCCCAAAGGACCTCATTCAAGTGTACAGTAGCTCAGTGCACACTGAACAGAAGAATAAAGTTAATTAGATCAGTTTCTTATTGAATGGAAATATAAATTAAGATTATCTGCTTTGGGGGGAAAAAAGGACGGTCCCACTTTATATTAAGTATTTACATTTAAATTAATAATTTGGTACAATGCACTTATTGTGTACA
>NW_015604757.1:0-510 GCF_001515605.1 Sinocyclocheilus anshuiensis | reverse complement strand
GCAAGAGTATCACAGCACAGCACCATCCCCTGACTGCTCTCAGAGGACAGAGAGCAGACGATCAGAAGACCTAGTGCAGCCACACGCCACATTTACTCACTGCTGTGTGTGTGTGTGCCTGCTGGGAGTCAAAGTAAGACGAGTCTCTGCTGTCACTAGTTGTCAGAATCACTGCATCATCACTGCCACGCACACACATGTAGTAATTTCTTAGAGAGATGACCTGTTTTTCTTTGTCTCTTCTCCTTTAGCTCAGTAACTTGGACACATACCTGTCACCAATGACCAGTGAATGATCTGCCTTGAGATAACCAAGTCTGTGTGGCTCTCCAGCACACACACATGCAGTTCCCAGATCTTTCTCATGAAAATCAAAAGTGTCAGATTGGCATTTGACATTCGCCCTGAGTACAGAGATCATGCCCAGCCGTAAACATCCTCCTGACACACACACGGCTGACCTTGTCATCAACACACACACACACACACACACACACACACACACACACA
>NW_015604756.1:0-517 GCF_001515605.1 Sinocyclocheilus anshuiensis | reverse complement strand
AAACGACGTCCACTTCTTCTGCAGCGTCCGCTGGCCTCCCAGATCACCCTGTTACAGTGAGAGATGTGATAAACTTTACAATATTATCTCTGCATTGTGTCATTTACATGAAGTATGTATTTCAATATATCTGGAACTAAAACCATCCACAGTTCCGAGCGATAAACCAAATCCAGAAGCTGTGCGGTTTTCAAACTATTGTATGAATGTTAAAAGATTTCCATGATCTCATACACTTTGTCCAGAGGTGAAGTTTTATTCAGTTAGCTCATCGGGGGTTTTGCTGATAGCAGGATGGTAAAATGAAGAATAATAGTGCTATTATATTTAATAGAAAAAAATGATTAATGTCAGACTCATGGCCAGTTATTTAGTACTGATTACAACACCATTTCAGTTCATGTCACCAGCAGAACGACACGCTGCGTCATACACTATACAACCTTCCCCATCTGCAGCTATTAATAGCATTTAATACTATATTATAATTTAAATTAAATATAATAAACATTTTTTT
>NW_015604755.1:0-517 GCF_001515605.1 Sinocyclocheilus anshuiensis | reverse complement strand
TCTGGACAACAAACTGGACGTCACTTTGGGTAATGAGCTCTTACAGAAAACACAATCTTAACAGTAAAAACAAAAACATTTAAAGTCACTCTCTCAGTCTGTGGTTGGTGTTCAGAGTTTGATCACAGGGAACCATTTAAATCAGTGATTAATTCAGTTCTGATGTTGGTAATTGGTAATAATTTGCAGTTGCGGTAATTAGATGTGAAGACATTAAAAATGTCATTCATTATGTGAACTTTTTTTAGAATTCGATTTCAGTGAACCATTTAAAACAGCGATTCTCTCAGTGCTGATAGTTTTGGCTCTAGTGTTGGTGTTTGGGACTGGAGTCATCATATATAAATGGAGGAAGAGACGAGCAGGTAGGACAAAAACTGAAATGAATGATAACTACTAGTTTTGTTTAGAAAATACTTGATTTTTATGAATAACATTCTTTTGATTTTGTAGATTCACCCAGAAGTGGTTATTCTGCTGCTTCTAGTAAGTACATTATTTAAACCTATTTTTTTTT
>NW_015604754.1:0-516 GCF_001515605.1 Sinocyclocheilus anshuiensis | reverse complement strand
GTTCTGCTGCCTTTAATTGCAAAACTGTCCGACCCAGACTGGCTAAACATGTTGATTGTAAGCATCTTCTCTAAATCCAGCGAACCAGCCCCAGAGCCAGAACCAGTAGAAGTTCAAGCTCCACCACAAGTTGTATCTCCTCAAGAAAACACACCGCAAGAGCTTGAAATTCCTTGCGTTCTGGCCCTAAAAGTCACCCCAGAGACCTCTACAGCAATGGAGGCCCCAACACCAGAACTTGCTGATGTCATTGACTCCGCTGATCTTTATTCTCCACACAACCTGGAGGAAGACGAACCACGGTTGACCAAACCGTTTCCGTTGGGTTTTAGCCCCAGGGATTATCTGAGACTCGGTAAACCCAATCCGTTCTATCAAGAAACCGACTCTGATTTGGAATCTCCTCTAACGGATTTCAAGCAGAGCTCCCTAGAATCGCTGGTTCTGATTGGTTCAGAGGAGACTCTTTCTGAAAGACTTGCCGAATGCACCACTCCAGTTGACGCTGTGTTAGAC
>NW_015604753.1:0-516 GCF_001515605.1 Sinocyclocheilus anshuiensis | reverse complement strand
TAACTTACCTGGCCATGATCTTTGCTAAGCCTGAGATACATCACCCGAGGCCGCCGGGGGTGAAACATCCCTACCATTTTTTCCAGTTAGGTAAAAACAATGAAGAGTACAATTAACATTTCTGGCTCCATAGTTTTCTGTTTAATTAATGAATACTGTGTTTGGATGGCAGCTCTCTTTTCGCACTGTTGCTGCGTAGCAGAGCGGCAATCGGGAACACCTGCTGGTGTAATCAGGAAATCCTGCAAAGGCTAGACTTGGAGCGTCCTTCGAAGGCTGTGTCGGCTGCATCCTTCGAAGGATACGGTCTTTGAATTGGGATGCAGCTCTTATTAGGGTTTTCCTGGAGCATTTCTTTTGTAATGCATATGTGGCTTTTCAGCGCAAGGGCGCCCTCAGGCGTCCAGTATGAATGAAACATATTACATGTGTTCATAGTACAAAATAATGGGCAATCAAAAAAAAAAAATACTTAAAAGAAATTTGAAGTAGACATATGATAATCCATGTTTTTCT
>NW_015604752.1:0-516 GCF_001515605.1 Sinocyclocheilus anshuiensis | reverse complement strand
GTCCAAAAGAATCAGCTGTTATTAAGACAATGTGATGAGCTGGTGAAGATATTAACAGACTTAAAGGGCCCGAATGGGCAGATGGAATGTGTGGAATTACACACGGATATGCGAACACCCACATGCACACATACTCGGGACACTTTAAATCCATATTTCATCCATATGGTGCGGGGTTCAGCGATAGACCAGCATTGCTTCATTTTCAAATTTACACAACTATCAAGGTTGTTATTTGTCAGTGTACATATGCAAGTCCATATGAGGGTGTTTTGGAAGCAAAAGGTTGCCAGCTTCCACCATTTTCCCAATTATTTAACTCTGATCTAGCGGTGCACACTAACACTCTTGGTCAAATACAACTTTGGGTCTTAATGCTCACGCAAATTTCGCTGCATCCCAAAGTTCAAGTCTGTTGAACTCTGCCCTGCAAATTTGTATCACGTTAGGACGTGTGGCCAATAGAAGATCCATATGTCATGTCGTCGAAAAAAAAAAAAAAGCGTAACATCAGGA
>NW_015604751.1:0-516 GCF_001515605.1 Sinocyclocheilus anshuiensis | reverse complement strand
GAACTACTGAACGTGCACCTTTCCCAACTTCTGATGCTCCTCGAATGCCGCGATCAGCTCCGTGGCCCACTTGATTCTCTCTGGACTGGGGGCAAATTCCTCTTGAACAACCTTGATCTGATTGGGGTGAATCACTTGTTTTCCTAGAAAGAAGTGACAAAGTGAATCCCTAACAACTTAACAAAAAATAAATAAATATTCCAAAGAGAATAACATATTTAATGGCCATGTCTTAGTAAATAAATAAAGACATAAAATATTTTTAAATCGTTAAACACCCTTACTTCAGTAACTTTTTTTTTAAACCACCGATCATAACATGTGCAGGCCAAAAATTCTACAACCAACAGTCTCTAATAATAAGAGTTAGTAGTATTCATGTGATCTTTAAAGGTCAGCTCACATGTAGGATAAAAATACATTAATTTAGGTATCAACCTTTTTATTTCTTTTTTTAGTGCACTATTAACAGTGTAGCCCACTCACATACAAAACTCTGTAAAAATAGAAAAAAAA
>NW_015604750.1:0-516 GCF_001515605.1 Sinocyclocheilus anshuiensis | reverse complement strand
GGAGACTGCAGCTGCATTCACATTCACACGGTCCCTACACAGCGCTCGCTGCTGATAAATCAGTAGTGCTGGGTGACAATTAATTTTCTGAAATTTCTCACAAATCTGTTCCTAAAATCCCAATTTTGTAGATCTAGAAACGTCTTTCTATTGAATTTGTCTTCTTAGGTGGGATGCAAAAACAAACAACACAACCAGTGTAGTCTGATTCACAAACAAATGACTCTTTTGACTCACATGAATGGTTCCAGTGAATCAAAAGCACACAGCGCAACCAATGTAGCCCAAATCCTGAAAATTAGCTGGTTCTTTGAATGAATAGCTAGAAATTATGAATTACTGATTTAAATCAGTAAAAACACTTCCCTGTATAATTTAAAGCATTAGTAGAGAGAATCTTTCTATTTTCTATATGCAAGAATCCGAATCAGTGCGTCAATTAAAACTAAAGCTATTAAAAATAATTTTCAGTTATTGAAATAAAGCTGAAATTAAAATACAAATATTAAAATATAT
>NW_015604749.1:0-516 GCF_001515605.1 Sinocyclocheilus anshuiensis | reverse complement strand
TGTGTGCGTGTGCGTGTGTGTGTGTATTTGTGTGAGTCAATAAAAACTGGTGTAAAAAATAGGCAATCATGTATGGCCTTCTTAGGGCCGATGGCAGTCTTCATCATCATCATCATCATCATCACTGATAATGACCCTGATAACTGTTGAAGAGCTCCTTTGTAAAGGACAGCTCCTTAAGCCTATTATGGGCGGCTTAGATCATATTTATATTCACATAGGTTAATCCCTGCCAGATATTTCTGAAACGTTTGAGCCCCTGACATGTTTATTTATTATGACATTTGTCACTTTACAATAGTGATTCTATAAACTTCTATAACCTAAATAAAAACCGCTAAATGGACAAATGGTTAATTAACTGCTAAATATTGTGCTGAATAATGTCAGAGCCAGCTTTGAAGGTCAGAACTATGCATTGCGTCATTGCATGGAATTATTAGCCAAACACATCAAGCAAATGAAACACACGAGGGTTATATGGATACCTCTCCCCTCCTTCGAAGCTCAGTCTTT
>NW_015604748.1:0-516 GCF_001515605.1 Sinocyclocheilus anshuiensis | reverse complement strand
GTGGTAGTGTAGGTGGCAGTGGGACCGAGGCTGATGGGGCTTTAGTATATCTGTCAGTCTCAGTTTGGGAGGCCGAAAGGGAGGCTCGAGGGGACCAGCGTGCTATATATCTCTATTACATCTGATGGTCACTCCGCTGGCCTGTTGTTTATTCTCATTAGCTCAGACAATGGGAACAATCTGGGGCACATATCTATCCCTACTGAAGTCGGTATTGTGTGCAGCCCATTCTCTGAACTGTGGTCACTGTATCCCTTCATATCAAACAAAATCTCTAATAGACTGTCTTGAAACTAAGGAGGTACATAAAGACTGTCTTCTGATTGGCTAAGCAATAATGACCGATACAAACCAGTGTTATTTTAGTATCATTGATACACTGTTATAGTTTTTGTTAACATAAAATCTAGTAAAATATTATGTTTTCACTTTAATATCAAGTTAATATATTTCTCATTTTTGTTTAACATGAAGTAAACATTTCACTCCAGTAAACATCTATTTAGTTTCAAGTAA
>NW_015604747.1:0-516 GCF_001515605.1 Sinocyclocheilus anshuiensis | reverse complement strand
GTGTGTGTGTGTGTGTGTGTGTGCGCGTGCATGCTACAATCAGCAATGAATGAACAGAAATGAACAGTTTTATAAACCATTGAACAGCTCAGATAGGCAGGCATTGACCAGGCTATGAAATGCCAGCTAAGCCATATTTTATAATGAAGCCATTTCTAAAGGTGATTCCAGCCTGACTGCCCATGAATTGTCCTGTAATAACGACACTGCAGTTTTAAATGAGATGAAATGGCTAGATGGTGTTCTGATCAGTGAAACATGTCCTGGGATAAGTTAGAGGATGGCATGTTCAGCCAAACAAAAACTGCAAGTGCCTGCCAGACTAATACAGCCATGCAAGATCAAACACCTGCTCTTTGTGAACACTGTGCTGTGTGAGACGGGTGAGAGATGTGGATTACTCACATCCCTGATTACTGTCATGCGCTTTCATTTTTTTCCCACTGGATTTTCAGAGGTTAGAACCTAACCTAATTAGCAACCTGTCCCACCTTTTATGGTTCAATTTTATTTTCC
>NW_015604746.1:0-516 GCF_001515605.1 Sinocyclocheilus anshuiensis | reverse complement strand
AGTTAATTGTATCATTTTATCAGTTATAAGAGGATAATGTCATAACGGATTAGAATTAATATGTCTTTGTGCAAAAGATAAAAAAAGATAATCACTCACTATTCCGGTCTAGATCACTTTACCAGCTTTGATAAATGCATATATTAAAAAACATCAAGCACTTGCTGATTTTTGCTAGTGACGTGTTGCTTTGTTTCTTACATTATTGCTCATATACTGTTTAAGGCTAAATGTTTCATTTAGAAATTCACATAGAAATTAATTCACATAAAAAGTTCTAAAAAATCAGTAGCTAAATCTGACATTTAAATTGAAATACTGGACTCATGACACAATTACTCTGAAGAGAGTTTAAGTTGATCCTCTTCTCTTCATCATTTCCTTTAGTGTCCCTATTAATGAAAGTATCAAAATTATACGTTTTATTGGCAGCCTCAGCCTGAGTCTGATTTAAGGACGTCACATGTCCCTTAAAGGAAAGTCTTTCTGATTCAGTGGTGAGTTATTGTCCTGTAA
>NW_015604745.1:0-516 GCF_001515605.1 Sinocyclocheilus anshuiensis | reverse complement strand
TTTGCCGATTCCTTATTAGTGTTTATATTCTCTGAGCTTGTCATAATTATTTGTTTATCTTCTGAGATTCTGGATGGCTGGTAGTTTTTATGGACATTATTTTTCATATTTGCCACTGTTGCCCTTCTGTCCTGAGTAGACATTTTTTCTTTCATCTCATTATCATCAGCTGGATGTTTGTCATTCTGCCTTTCTATAGCCAAAGGTTTGTATTTTACATTCCCATCCTTCTTTTCTGGCACTGCATTCTGATTATCTTCAAAATTAAGAGGTTGTATTTCTGTTGATGGAGGAGATCTATTCTTGGGATGATCGTTGTGCAATTTAATTTGTTCTTTGTACTGGGTTACACTGGAATAAGTGATATCTTCAAACAAATGATTCAGCTTGTCTGCTGTGATTTCCTTCTTTACAGAATGACCTTCTTGGCTATCATTATTGATAGTCCCTCTTGCTTTTGTTGCATTTCTCGCAAGAATGCCTTGTTTGGCAAGTCCCTTTTCTTTAATTGCTGAT
>NW_015604744.1:0-516 GCF_001515605.1 Sinocyclocheilus anshuiensis | reverse complement strand
TTAGCAATTTATACTGAACCTGGAGTCCAGCTCAGCTCATATTACATTATATATCAGAGCATCAGAGCTCTGCAAGAAATATTTAGTCAAAGTCAGTTAACTGTATGTGATATGAAAGTGACATTTGACATTATAACATCATAGTCCAAGGACTGTTGTATCTGATGTCACCTGATGTTATAACTTTAGAGTTGGAGGAAGCTTCTGAACTATAATGTGGAATTTTATTTTTACACGTCTTTCACACGTTAGTTTCCTCTTATATACTGGCCAAGATAGTCTTGAGGAAGTAAAACTCAGAGGTGCACTTATAACTTGCTTCATATATTATTCTTTAGATGGACTTGGAAACTTTCCCTCTAGTGGTCTTTTAATTTACTTTTGCTGCTTTTATAATGTTAGATGACCATGAGTCAAGAACAGTATCTGGATATTTATAAATTAAGATGATTAAAGCCAATATTGCAGAGTACAGTTTCTCTGACTTCTTAAAGTAGCTTTGTAAGTCTGAACAAA
>NW_015604743.1:0-516 GCF_001515605.1 Sinocyclocheilus anshuiensis | reverse complement strand
GTATAGTTAAGCTTCTGATTAAGTTCGCTGATTAATGTAAACGTGAATAAAAGCATCATTTAAATCTGTACATCATATAAAGCGATTATGTATATTCAGAGGACTTTGATTAAACTGTTCGATTCATAAGTATTTTTTTATGATCTCTTCATGAAATTCTTGAAGCATGAAGAGATTTGGATGAATAGACTTTCATTGGAGGGACAGAAAACTCTGTTTTCATTAAAAACATATCTACATTTGTGTATTGAAGAATAACCTAAATCTTATGGGTTTGGAACAACATGACATTGAGTAAATGAGGGCAGAATTTTCACTTTTGGGGGAACTATCCCTTAAATGTACTGCCTAACAAAATAAACATATAGTGTGTGTGTTAAACTGGATTGGTTGATCAGCTGAATCACAGTGATTGATACTGGAAATGAAACAATGGCATCTGGGCAACATTTTGTGTATCCCTTTGATCAATCATTTAAAGGTGCAGTAGGAGATCTTGGAAAATGCTAACTTTAG
>NW_015604742.1:0-516 GCF_001515605.1 Sinocyclocheilus anshuiensis | reverse complement strand
TTTAAAGTGCAGCATTTGGACCGAAACCGATGGGGCAGCTTCACTGGAAGACACAGTGTATATCTCCGTCTCTGAGTTACCAAAACACACATGAAACAAGACTCTCGCTTTGCATTACGTGACCATTGTCTAGTACAGTTACATTTACACAGCACAGGCTTGCCAACAATACCGTTGTGAGTCCTGAAAACTTCAGTAAAATGAAGTAGCTAACTTAAATAATTGTTAATACACATACAGCAGATATTATTAGATCAGGAACCTATTTTTTTTTTCTTGACCGTAGATGGAACAAATTCTCATTTCAGCAATTTTGACGAATGGCTACACTATTTTTGATTTGATAATTTCACCTGAATATCAACATTTATTAAATGTAGTCAGTCAAAACTGTATTGTGTTAATTGATCTAATTTTACATCTCTGGAAAGTAATGATCTATGGCTGCGTTTACACTTGGCATTAGCATGAGATCACCGTGATCTGATCAAGCAGATCGGATCATCAGTCAATCAG
>NW_015604741.1:0-516 GCF_001515605.1 Sinocyclocheilus anshuiensis | reverse complement strand
AGGGCATGGGGAGAGTGAACGCACCCCCGGCAGGGCGGATGCCAGAGGGGGTGGAGGAAGACAGATGAGCCAGTGAGAAAAGGTGGAGGCTAGAGGCTAAAAACCTGGAGCTCAGCAGCCAGCAGCCTTGAGTAACTCTGCGGTGAGACTGTCTGTTCTACTCCGTTCCTCCAAGTGTTCTTCTAGCTCCAAGGAAATTCCTAGTAGATATTCAACACGGATCCTGGAACAAAATCCGAGAGCCTCTGATCTCAATTCATAAAACTACGAAATCTTCGTCCCGTCAATGGTTGCAAGAGATAAGCCGGACAAATGCACCAGGCCTAATGTCTGTATGGATTGTGTGCATGCAACTGATGCGAGTGGGTCGTGTATGCATTAGAATTCTGGTTACTGATGTCATAATCCTCTTTAAAATCGAAATGAGAAAGAGCATGTGGGGGAGAATGAATAAGCAAGAGCAAAAATAAACAGTGTGGAAAGAGGAGAGGAGGGATGAGCAGTATGGAGTGAGAG
>NW_015604740.1:0-516 GCF_001515605.1 Sinocyclocheilus anshuiensis | reverse complement strand
GGAGCTAAACTCTGCAGGACATTGGCCCTCCAGGAGCAGGATTGGGCAGTCCTGTCATAGCTGTTCTTTCAGGGAGCAGTTTGCAGTCTTTGCATCTCTTGCATTGCATCCATGACAGATATACTTAAGTGCTGTTCTGTGCATATAAAGTTTTGGTAGTAAATCCAGTTCTCTAACCAAGTGTCAAAACAACCTATGAAGCAAAGTACTAATGAATAGCCAGTGCTTTGTTCCATGCAGTACAAGCGTGGCTTTGCTGAAACCTTGTGATCTGCAGCTGCTTTGTTTTGGACTCTTTGGCCTTAAGTTCCAGCAATGCTACTAATCGGCTTTGCAGCATGTTAAGGGAGCTGGGTGGGAGTGGAGGGTAATGGTCACGGATATTATGTAAAAGATCTTTGCCAGAGCTTACAGATGAAGTGAAGGAGCAGGATATGTCCCAGTACAGTTTGCATTCACCAGGAACGTTACATAACACAGATACACTTGTATTAAATTCTAGCACTAAATTCTATC
>NW_015604739.1:0-516 GCF_001515605.1 Sinocyclocheilus anshuiensis | reverse complement strand
ACCAATGCTGTCTGTTTGAAAGTCAGTCCTTGGATATTTATGGCTGAGCTGCCTTTTCCTCTGTGAATGACAGGATTTGTATCACCAATCATATGACCTGGTGTGTGTGATGTTTGCTTCTATCCCGGACTTCAAAGAGTTCTACACAGAATCAGATGTAAACAAGGAAGGTCTTGAGTGCCTCAGACTACTCAACGAAATCATTGCAGACTTTGATGAGGTAACGTATTGCTTCTTCAGGTACTTTTAGAAACCTAGAAAAGTACCTTTTTTACTCTTTAACTTTTATCCCATTGAAGTGTACTTTGAACTTACTGTAGTGTGCAAATTCTGCTTGCTTGCTATGGAATTGCATTCGCCTATGAAATTCATCTTATTATGTCAAAAATAAATGTTATTACCATGATGCAGTCATTTTTCACAAAGCAGTTTTGATGGTTTGTTTGATGTTTACTCTGCTATGGTTATTTCGTCTTTCCTGTGTAGTTGCTCTCTAAGCCAAAGTTTAGTGGAGTG
>NW_015604738.1:0-516 GCF_001515605.1 Sinocyclocheilus anshuiensis | reverse complement strand
AAAAAAAAAACAATAAAAAAAAGTCACAACTATTAAAGAAAGTGCATCTGTTTACAGTGGAAAAAGAACAGAAGATTCTGCCATGTCAGATGCCATTTCAAAACGTTTAAAGAAAAGTCAAAAGAGTTTCTCGCGATTCTTCGATCGAACGTTTTGATTTAGAAAACTCGCGCAAAGGTTTTTCGAGCGTCTCAAACGGGACTTTTCACAACTCGTTTAATTCAGGACAATTTCAGGAAGCTTGGTCATTATTTACAGGTCGTCTGCAGGAAATATATGTCGTTTCTCCCTCGCGATTTCTCACAGGTGCATAGCTTCGCCAGTAAAAGTAAAGGATGTATGCACAGCATGTCTAAAACATCTGGAATCGACGCTTCAATGGTCAAAGTTTCTCGGTTTCGTCATCCTGGTGGAAGTAAGTGGGCCTAAAGACGTCAGCGCCTGTTTAAGCAAATTCTACAGCATGCGACTACGTTAATTCATGGCAGATGAAATAAAACGCTTAACTTAAAAAAT
>NW_015604737.1:0-516 GCF_001515605.1 Sinocyclocheilus anshuiensis | reverse complement strand
TGAGTTCACCGGTGGACACGACTCCGTTCTTACCGTCCACGGTCAGCGTCAACACCTCGCGCACATTCTCCACTGAAACAACAACACACAACACTCACCATCTCTACTGTCGCTGTCTGCTGGTGCTCTTCCTGTTAGACAGCACAAACCATCACCATCTGTTCAATAATATGTAACTCGCAGACAGACGTACGTTTGCCGTCGTGTTTCCGGAGCGTCCCGCTAACATCCAGTGAGGCTTTTCCCAGCAGCACGTCGGCCTTCAGGGTGTGATGACTCCAGACTCTGAAATCCAGCTGCGAGTGTGGCGTTATACTCCTGCGGCGACACACAGATTCAGAGGCGCGTCAGAATCCAAAACTAAACAGCTGAGCACGGCAATTCACTTGCTTATTTTGTCTCTGTTGCACTGGTGAGAACACTCTGATTACGTGATTAAAAAGCTGCAACGGAGAGCATCAGTCAATTAGCAGATTGTGTTTCTGACCATCACTAAGTGAACAGCTGGAGCGGTTA
>NW_015604736.1:0-516 GCF_001515605.1 Sinocyclocheilus anshuiensis | reverse complement strand
TGACCGTTCAGTACGTACCTCAGTTTTGACATCACGGTTCGCTATACATCAGGGGGAAAAAACTAAACATAAAATTGCTTATTTTTTGATTAAACAGTGGTTTACTGAACAAATTGGTAACAATGGTTATCATTTACAACAGAACCCAAATTTAAATTTAATTACTATTTATTTTTGAATATAATAATCAACACTCACAAAATGTATGTATGTATAAATGTATAAAAATTTATATTTGTTGTTGAAATATATTCATTTACACAGTGGCTGCCATAACTTATTTCATAACAGATTTATTTAAATAGGGTGACCATACGTCCTTTTTTCCCCGGACATGTCCTCTTTTTGGATCTAAAAAAATGCGTCCGACCAGGATTTCTTAATCGCCCAAAATGTCCGGGATTCGGGTGTTTTCTTAATCCCGCTCCCGCTGAATATCTGACCATTGTTGCCTGCTATGTGTTTTGCTCCCGCGATTTTTGTGTCCACTCCTTTAAACATTCTAATATTATATAT
>NW_015604735.1:0-516 GCF_001515605.1 Sinocyclocheilus anshuiensis | reverse complement strand
GGCTTACCAAGATGCTTTTGAGATAAGTAAGAAGGAAATGCAGCCCACACACCCTATACGGTTGGGTCTTGCCCTCAACTTTTCCGTTTTTTACTACGAGATCCTCAACTCTCCTGAGAATGCCTGTCACCTCGCTAAGACGGTTGGTATCTTTAAATGCTAGCAGCATAAGGGGCCGTTCACACAGGACGAGTTCTTGCATTTAATAAAATTTGGACAGAGACCCATTATAGCAGTTGAACTGTTTTTAACTTGCCATGTAGTGAGAGACAGTACAGTCGCCAAAGATATCCATCTAATGCGTTAAAAAGCAAAAAAAACTAGGATGTGTCCTATGTGAACAGCCTCTTATGCTTCATCATATGAATTTGTATTTTATTTCTTTGACTACAATGAACATTGTTTGAGCCAAATCAAATACAAGCACCAGTGTATTTCATGCTCAGCCCAAATGAGAAACCAGTGCCTCTGTTACAGGCTTTTGATGAAGCCATTGCTGAGCTTGACACTTTAAAT
>NW_015604734.1:0-515 GCF_001515605.1 Sinocyclocheilus anshuiensis | reverse complement strand
GAAAATTCAGCTTTGATCACAGGAATAAATTACAGTTTAACATATGTTCACATATAGAAAATCATAATTTGAAATGGTAATAATATTTCACAATATTATAGTTTTTACTGTATTTGTATAAAATAAATGCAACCTTGGGGAGCAGAAGAGACTTCTTTCAAAAACATAAAATAATAATAAATATCCCAAATTTTATTTGTAAATGACCTTATTGTCTGCGAAATTTCTAACAATCCTTATCCATTAATCACAACTGGTAAGTTAATTCTATTTTTAGTTTTCAGATTTTTAGGAGGAAAAAAGAATCTTAAATATGTTATTTAATTCTATTCTCATTTTTTATAACTTCAACCTGGTTTTCCCATGAAAATAGAAGAAGCTGGCGTTGTGTTAAAAAGAAACAAATGGGATATAAAGAAATTAGTTATTTTACAGTAAAAACAGTCAAAGTGAAACACTTTCTAAAAAAGTTGATATTTGTGACCCTGGAGCACAAAACCAGTCATAAGTGTCAA
>NW_015604733.1:0-516 GCF_001515605.1 Sinocyclocheilus anshuiensis | reverse complement strand
CTCATTGCCCTAATAAATCTAATGAAGTCAGTAACTGTAGCTCAGGGACAGCGAGAGGCTCGGCACTGTCCAGATGGTGGGAGGAGAACCCTCTGGCCCCCTCAGTGCAGGTCCACTCAAAACTAAGTCACTACCATCAAGCACAAGCCATATACTTATGCAGCCACAAGCAAAGGATGTTTTACGGGATGCTGCATCGCAAGGAGGAAAACAGATGCGACACATCAGTTTATGAATGTTCTTTTCTGCATTCTCAACACTGCAGCGATGCATGCGTGATTTCGTATGGCAATGTTAGATTCAGTGTACCTGAAGTGCTTTTGTGTGAGGTGGTTGTGTATGAGTATACATGCTTTTGAAAGCCTTTAATATCGCTCTAGCCTTTCCCCCCGTTATGAAGCCCTTCATAATGTAGGGGCAAAGCTCAGACTGACAGCCAGTTATTAAAAACGCAATACCAGGACACATCTGTGCCCAACAGAGGAAACCAAGGACCACCTATATCAAAAGCAATAT
>NW_015604732.1:0-516 GCF_001515605.1 Sinocyclocheilus anshuiensis | reverse complement strand
GCGGGGTGACACTGAGGAGTGCCGTGAAATTGGAGGAGTCAGCAGCCAGCGTTTATTTCATCAGGCTCACCAATGAGCTCCGGTCTCCTGACAGGGAAAGATTGCAGCCGGATATGTCATGGCTGCCCTCTGTGGACACTTTAATCCATTCTGCGTGAATCAGAATTAAGCCATCTTAAAAAAAAAAAAGGAGGGTGGCGAAAGAGAACCTTTAATGTGAGCAACTGAATAGGACATATAAATTAATAATGTTGATGGCAAGTTAAGAAAGTTTTCAAATAAAACTATTCTGAATACACTTGAAGTTGAAATATGAAAAATTAGTAGTACGGCACAAGTTGATTTTCCTACCAAAGTGTTTTTAATGGAATGTAAACTCTTGTAACTATTATTGAAATTCCAGAATATTTTAATCTCTTTTTACTGATGATCATAAAATATATGTAGTGGAGAAAGTCGAATAAGTTTCATGATTAAATGCCCTTTAAATATCAGAAGTTTTATATATATATATAT
>NW_015604731.1:0-516 GCF_001515605.1 Sinocyclocheilus anshuiensis | reverse complement strand
CTTAGCTCATCACGTGCCTGAGTGAGGAGGTTTGGAAATAATAAGACCCGAAAGGTTCTCCACCAAACAAGATTTCCCTGTTTATATGTAATGAAACTACTGCACTGTTTTTATAATCTTATTACGATCAATGAGGTCTTTGGGGACAGCTGTTTGGGACAACAGAAAACAGTTTTGTTCATTTAATGAGGCATTGCTCTCATCATTTCACCTTCCCCAGAGGATTTTATAAAGCAGATCTCTAGAACAATTACAACAACAAAGCAGAGACAAAGACAGAAAAATAAATCATGTTATTGCCAATGTAATAGCACATCGATTTTGAGTAATGATGCACTTCTGTATGTTTGTACTTTGAGTTTTTAAGCAACAGACAATTATTCGACTACTCTTGCCAAGCTCTAATCCCAGTTCACTGCGGATTTACTGATTTACTTCTTCCAAGGTAACAGAAGAAAAACTTGAACCAAAACTGATTTTGTTTGAAGGCCCTTTGACAAGTATACAAGAATATAC
>NW_015604730.1:0-516 GCF_001515605.1 Sinocyclocheilus anshuiensis | reverse complement strand
TTTTTTTTTTCTCCGTTACTCTGCTTTCAAATCAGCAAGAAGCTAATATTTCTCATCTGTGTGCAAGAACTAGTGTTCAGTTTTGTGGACAGAATGGTTCGAAAAGTAGGCGTAATTCCGGATCTTTTTATGTGCCTAGACCGCCAGTGATTCTAAGAAAAGTGGATTTTCTGCTTCCTTTACTTTCGTTCTCTGTTGTGTCCAGGATATTGGCAGCTGGTCTTATGTATTGCATGGTTTGCTTGTACACCATGTCAGCCATGGGTGACTTGCCAAAGCCGTTAAGACAATTGTTAATGCTAGCAGGCCTCAACCAGAGAAAGGAAAACAACTTTGTATTTTATGAGGTGGTTTGATGATCCTTCATTTTTTGACTTTTGTCACAGCCAAACTCTGTTTGTTTGGATTTTTTTCCCATTTCCCAAGTGGAACTGAACAAGATTTGGATTAATGCTCTTTTTGTTGCATTTTAATGTGCAATGATGTTTTGGGGTGATTATCATTCATTCATTCATT
>NW_015604729.1:0-516 GCF_001515605.1 Sinocyclocheilus anshuiensis | reverse complement strand
AGCTTTGCATCACAGGAATACATTACATTTTAAAATATATTCAAAAAGAAAACTAATGTACATATGCATTTATTATGGTGTGAAGCAAATTCAGGTTAGCAGGGTTCTTTTTAGAAACAATACGGTCATAATGCTATTTTTAATGTACATATTGCACTCGGAAAGTTAAATATGTTCATGAATGCCGTTCAATGATAGAGACAAGTAATGTTTGTATTCACCTCTGCTTTGCTGCGACAGGTCGAAAGCCAAACCGTGTGCTCAAATGACTTAATATGTGTGTGTGGATGTATGCACCTCTTTGAATGGAGGTGTGTGTGTGTGTGTGTGTCCAGGCCGTGTGGAGTGCTACTCCTAAGTGGCAACTACAATAATTGTACGTTACGCCGGAGCAAAGCAATCAGACATGAATGAAGAAATTAATTGGCCGATCTCTGGAGTCTAAAATAGAGTCCCTCCCTCCCCGACACGCACACACATACACACTCTAATCAGCCGTGGCTGACAGCCCCTCCC
>NW_015604728.1:0-516 GCF_001515605.1 Sinocyclocheilus anshuiensis | reverse complement strand
TTTATAAAAATAATACTGTAAAGAGGCTACATTAAAGGTACAAGAAAACCTGCAAAAAAAGAGAACAATCTTTTTTTGTGTGGAATGCTTGATTTATTGTTGTTGCCATATTGACATTAAGCACCATATTTGAGGTATAACAATTCACAGCAACTAAAGTTTCTGGAGTACAATACGTACATATAAACACTCCTTTTCACTGGTACACTGTACTAAACCTCTCCTGAAGAACCTACAGGAGCCTATAGGCTGGTCTTTGGTAAGATATGGCTTTACACTAGCACCTATACAATTCTGTAAACAGACACGCGGTAGTCAAGGCTTGAACTCGAGGTACCATGTTTGGACTAGCACATTTCATAGTATAGTCCCACTTTTAAATAGATTAAAAGTACTTCAAATTGTGGTATCAAAACACTGGGTGGTTCTTACCAAAATGCCTTTTGAAAGGTGAAAACAATGAAATGAAACGGTTGTGCAAAAATCCTTAAACTCCTTCACCAATGCACATATTGT
>NW_015604727.1:0-516 GCF_001515605.1 Sinocyclocheilus anshuiensis | reverse complement strand
TGTGGCTGCGGTAGACACAAATGTGTGACATACTATTACCACCTCAACCCAGATTTAGTGGACTATATTTTAACTTTCAGATTGTCCCGGTCACTGTGACTTTTTAAAGTCAATGTGAAACATGTTTGCAACCAATTTTAATCCCTTAATATGACATGTTTCCAAGTTAAAAAGGAAATTTAATGAGGAGAAAATGTAGGTGGGAGCTGTTGTTTTTCATTTGGATCATGACTGGGGATCAGAGTGTAGGGACTATAATGAATAATAAAATTACATGATTACAAAATAATGAAAGGTTATGATTATTCTTTGAAATACTAGTGAATCTGTTATTCATATGGAGCAAACAATTAGGGGCAATTTTGATGTTTAAATCTGTCTCTCTCTCTGTTTTTGGCATGATCTAGTGCCCTATTTTTGCATCTGGAGTGCTGAAAGGATTCCAGCCATAATATTGCCTTGAAGATATAATTTATGTAGACTGTCACTGTTTTACATACACATATTAATAATTGT
>NW_015604726.1:0-516 GCF_001515605.1 Sinocyclocheilus anshuiensis | reverse complement strand
CTGGCAGTTCTTGTCTCTGTTGCAGCGGTAGATGCGCTTGTTGCAAATACTGCGTTTGAAGAAGCCCTTACACCCCTCACAGGAAATGATGCCATAGTGCAGCCCGGATGCCCGGTCCCCACAGATCAGACACCAGCGCTCACCACCGTCCTCTACAGAGAAAGAAACAGAGATGTCATTTAAGTACACACAAATTAAAGAGTGAGGCCTCATTTTCAAAATTATCAAGGAAGTCCATAGTAATTAGTATTAGCTTTGTATAAAAACAATAGAAGTCTATGGTATGTCCTCATATAGATAGCTACGTAAATGTGTATGTGTTTTGCTGAGGTTATCATATGTATAGTAAAACATGAATAATCTACTAAATAATACCTTAATTCAAAACTAAAAATGTCATTAAAAACAGATACATTAATACATTGATTTTATAAATATACTGATAAAAGAAAATACAATCTAAAAACATGTAAAAAAAAATAAGTAAAAAAAATAAAAAATAAAATTTTATAATTT
>NW_015604725.1:0-516 GCF_001515605.1 Sinocyclocheilus anshuiensis | reverse complement strand
CAAAAGATATTCACCAATCGCATGCACTTTATGCTTCAAGCCAATATCTTAATGCATGGTGATAAAAACTTAAGTGTGTTCAAATACACTAGAAGTGGTCTTATCTAGTCTGTCAGGATGGACAGAGATCCCACCATCTACTCATGACAAGAGTGTACATATCATTTGATGGATGAAAGTCATTAGGAACACTTACAGCACACTTACAAATACTGAAGATATAATGCAACATATTTATAAACAAAAGGACCTATAAGGGCTTTCAAGGACTTCAATTATTTATGTTAAATCTTAAGTCCTGTTCACTTTAAACAATGTGAGACAAATTGTCAAAAGCATTTGGAGTATTTGCATTACATAAAATATAACTGGAAAAGATGAAAAGAAAGTGTTGGCTAAGTGTTTCATCTCTTTATCAGTTCCTGATAAATAATAAAAAAAAAAATCACCAATTAATTTTCTGGAAGTAAAACACAGCTGCTAGAAAATATTTAGATAATAGAATAATTAATAATT
>NW_015604724.1:0-515 GCF_001515605.1 Sinocyclocheilus anshuiensis | reverse complement strand
CTTACTTACACATACTTGCAAAATACTTACTACACTTACTTACTAAAATACTTACTCAGGAAAACTTGCAATAAACACACATTAATTAGGGAACGTTAGCAGACTTTTGACAACTGACATTATTTTGATAGTTAGGAATAAATATTAGGAGGTATTTTGCTGTGATCAAATAATCAGCCCATTTTTTAAATCATGAATGATACTTCATGTACTTCAACTAACATTAGTGATGCTGGAAAAAACAATACAACTGTGTTTTTGTATATAAATGTTTGTTCCAAAACTTAAAAAAACTACTCTTCTTTGTTAAAAAATTAATGAAAAAAATTACTTCTCTGTTAAGATATATTAGTCTCGATTCCTGAGAATAGATCATATTTGAGACCATGAACAAATTCAGATGCTGAAATGAGATTTTTAGATAATATTTAAAGCTGCAGTCTGGAACTTTTGGCGCTCTAGCGGTCAACAAACAGAACTGCATGCGTCTTGCGGAAGAACATTGTAGCCGGAGC
>NW_015604723.1:0-516 GCF_001515605.1 Sinocyclocheilus anshuiensis | reverse complement strand
ATTTGTTCTGCAGCAGCTTGAAATCCGAGGGTTATGCATTTTTATGTAGCAGAACTACTATATTATTGCTTTAAACTTTTATTTTGCAATTGCTCCTATTACTAACGTATCAAATCGTTGTAAAATACCAGCAGATTGATTGATTGTGTTAGGAATTAGTCAAGATGATTTGATTTATCTCTAAGAGAATGATAATCTTAACGAAAACAGGCAAATATCTGACTGGTTCACTAGTAAAACGGCATAAATATTAATTGTATTACCCTAAATTGCTTAGATCATTTTAATTTGATTAGATTATAGGCTATTTTGCTGGATTCCTATTTATATATTTACTTAATCCTAAAATCACCTACAGCCACCTAGTGATAATCGTTCGCCTGTATTTGCTCGTTTGAGAGTGAGTAGAGGAAGGTTGGAAAATGCTGAAAACCTCACCTCAGCTGTGTCAACAGGCCGTGTGTTTTTGCCTGTTATAAATAGCCCCACTTTCAAATTAACTTCCTAAACGCCACG
>NW_015604722.1:0-515 GCF_001515605.1 Sinocyclocheilus anshuiensis | reverse complement strand
CTCAGAGTTTTCACTTAACCTCCTTTCTGAAACGGGCCCCAGCTCCTGAGCGGCGCTACGGTGTGAATCAGGGGTTATATGCACCACAGGCTACAGCGCCATCTATTGGATTTTACTGATATTGCATCAAATTAGCTACACAGGAGTGATGGAGGGCCACAGGTGTCCCGCGGCTCGTAGTTTGGACACCCCTGGTTTAGCAGATGGTAAGTTAAGCTTGTTTTCTGGAATACTCTCCAGGTAAACGTCAGCTGTGCGGTTGCTAGCGCTGGGTTGACTGGGTTCAATTTCTCACTTTGATAAACCAAGATCGTTTTGTCTTTGCTGTTTTCAGCTGATGCTTGAACAAAAACAAAACATTATTTGTATCACGTCTGCCATCTAGTAATCACAGTAAGTTTTGTGCTTGGTTACAAAGTCTCCATTTTCAATTTTGAAACACCATTCATTTCTGCAGAGCTGGACATTTTCAAACGAGCGAGCTGAGCTTTGAGAACGAAACCAACCTGTTTGTT
>NW_015604721.1:0-515 GCF_001515605.1 Sinocyclocheilus anshuiensis | reverse complement strand
GGGAGCTTGTTGAACGTGTGTTCAGGTTGAGCTTGTGTTCAGGTTGAAGTTTATAGTGTCTCTTAGAGGAAGTGCTACTGCTGAGCTGCAGAAAATATAAAATTAAACAAATGACTCACTGAAATGAAGCAAGTTCAACCTGATCTGTTTATTGTAAGTGATGACTCATTTTGAAAAAATAAGGTCCAAATATGCATCTTACCTTCCATTCAAAATCAGTTCATAATTGCTATATTATTTAAAAATCTAATACAAAAAAAGTTTCTAAAATATACATTTTCTTTTGGAAATGGGTGTTTATCATGTCATATGCTGCAGATTAATCAAAATAACTTTCTGGTAATGGCAGCTGTCTTTACTCATTCCAGACCAAATGAACAGACACATGAGAAATAAAACTGATCAAGAACAGCAATCATCTACAGGCTACGGAAAGATTATATTGACTGAGAAAAACTTTTTACTTCAGTAAAATGTAGTAAGTCAAAATGGAAGTGTTATGGAAATGGTAATTT
>NW_015604720.1:0-515 GCF_001515605.1 Sinocyclocheilus anshuiensis | reverse complement strand
GCCATGCTTCATTTGAGTCCATGTCTCCATATAGAATTCTCCTCAGTGTTAATGGACTGTTTGGCTAATTTTTTTCCATTTCTATATCATTTAGACAGATGAGATGTGCAGCGTGTGATAAAGTGGACCATAATAGCATTTAGATCTCAAGCGTCCCGCTCTATTTTAACTACGGTGGTCTGTGTTTTTAGGCGAACCCGCTACTGTGGACTATCATCATCATCAGAATCATCGCAGTGGCAATGGGAGTCAGGACATGGATGCTAGCCGGAGGACCTCCGCGGGGGTCCTTGCATCCCAGGTGAGTTTATGCTGTTGGGGGGCGGGGCGCGGGTGGATTACCCATAACCCCCATCCCCCGCTCCTTCATTAAATGCACCTTTCCCCCGAGTGGCCCTGTGAGAGCACAGATTGCTGGGAGGAAATGGCACCAAAAACAACAACAAAAAAAACACTTGCTACATATTTCCTGAGGCGTTTACTGAACAAAAATGCACTGTTAATTTCTGTTTGCA
>NW_015604719.1:0-515 GCF_001515605.1 Sinocyclocheilus anshuiensis | reverse complement strand
ACAGGTCGTGTTAGCGTGGTGACAGTTGACTGGGCAGCCTGGAGCAGAGCTGGAGAAAGACTCTAATCTGCCCTGCTCGTTACTCTTGTAGCCCGTGGCACCTCTGAGACCTCTTGTTCTGTGTAAGAAACCCACAGCAGCAACACGCTACACCACAGCTACATTCACTAAGAGAACATGTTAAATAACAGTATGACTTATGCCTCAGGAAAGGACAGTCACTTCAAAACATTTATCATATCCTTTTGTTATTTGGTATTGTTACTACTTTAAAACCATAAGAAGGTGGAGGTCACCCAGAAATTGATGTTTTAGGAATTTCTTTCCCCCACAAATAAATTGTATTCCTTTTTTTTGACAAATATCCTGTCCACTCTTTTCAATTAATCAGTTGATCCAATACCCAAAACCAGCCTGAACCAGTTTACAAATCAGACTGGTCAGGTCAGCTTACTCATTATTAGTGAATAATGATGGAAATTGTAACACAACTCAAACATGGCTTCAAAAATTCA
>NW_015604718.1:0-515 GCF_001515605.1 Sinocyclocheilus anshuiensis | reverse complement strand
TGGACTTTGAAAGTAAGTTTTGAGAAGAGGTGGAGTCTGGGGTTGGCGAGACTCTATAACCAGCTGTTTATTCCCCAGCAGTAGCAGGAGCTGGGCTGACCGTCTCAAAGCTCTTATAAGACAGTTTTCCCTCGTTGCTTTCTTGTGGTGAAAGTTTATGCTTCCTGCTGTCCAGAGCTGACGCTTTGTCTAAAGTGTGTCCTGGGAATTAGCTAGAAGAAATGTTCTGATTTAAAGTAAAACGGAAAAGCAAAAACAGTTCAGATTCAATTTGGAATGATTTCCATGTTCACCATGAGAAGTTGAGGGAATTCTGTGTGTAGGAGCATGAGACTTTGCAGAATCACTCTTTAACGCTCAGTGTGACATCCTGTGATTTTATTGTCTTTGACGTTCAACACCTTTCTCTTTTCTCTGTCTTTCTACCTTTTTCCTCTCTTTCTCTTCTTGCTTTTCTGTTTCAGAAACCAAATGGGGAATCTGTTAAAAGTGCTCACTTGCACAGAGCTTGATCA
>NW_015604717.1:0-515 GCF_001515605.1 Sinocyclocheilus anshuiensis | reverse complement strand
TTTTTTCATGACATGTTGCCCCAAGAACACATTAATATGCAAATTGGATACAGTGAATAGATACTCATATATTGTATACAATGGGAAAACCCTCTTATTGCCATTTTACACACATTTCATGAAGCAAAATGTATCAAATATATCAGATCATTGTTATATCTTTCATAACATAGTTGAGAATCATCCTTATACAAAGTTTGATATAAAAAAAATCCTGAAACCTAAGAAATTTGTGATTTAAAAAAAAAAAAAATTGTTTTTGCCTTTGCATGTTTATTCATGTCTTTTTATTTTTTCAAACATTTAGTCCTGGTGTCCTCTACAGAGGACATAGCATAAAACATGAATAAAATATATTTTTTTTATTTATTTTTTCTTATGCTCTAAACCAGGGGTGCCCAACCCTGCTCCTGGCTAGGGTTGGGTATCGTTTGGGTTTTTTCCGATACCAGTGCCAAATCGATACTTTAAAAAAATAAAATAAAATTACCCAAAATAGGATGGATTGGCCATTA
>NW_015604716.1:0-515 GCF_001515605.1 Sinocyclocheilus anshuiensis | reverse complement strand
TTTTTATTAAGTTTTAGTTTTTGGTTTGTTATTTTAGTAGTTAAACTCTAAATGAAAAATGTTGGCAATTAGCTGAAATAAAATACATTTTAATTTATTTCCGTCTTTTTTTTTCAGTTAATGTTCATTTTATTTCAAATAAATATTTTTATGGTTTTAGTTAGTTGACAGTAATAACCCTGATAGTTCAAAATTTTGCAAAAAAACTTTTCTAAAGCAAAAATGACAGAATAGCCTTTAAAAAAATAAACCTATTATTTCCCTCAATATTATTTTCTTTTTTCGTGTGTGATCAGAAAGACATCTATCATTTAGATATTTACAAATTTTTATAGCACTGTTGTGAGTACGCTATAAATTACTTTGCAAATACTGATTGCAAATCAAACATTATATTTTGTCATATTTAAATTTATCCAAAATAAAAAGTGCACTTTTTAACTGTTTTGTACTAAAGTGTGTTAAGAAACACCCCCGGTTTCACAGACAAGGCTTAAGCCTAATCCTAGACTAAA
>NW_015604715.1:0-515 GCF_001515605.1 Sinocyclocheilus anshuiensis | reverse complement strand
CGATATTGGTAAGTTTTCCCCTCTAAATCAAACCTCTGGAATTTCCTGTGTTGAGGAAGAATGGAAATGTGGAAGTATGCGTCCTTCAGATCTATCGTAACAGACCAGTACTCCAACTTGATTTGAGACACGACCTGCTTGAGAGTCAACATTTTGAACTTCAGCCGCATGACTGAGCGGTTCAGTTGACGTAGATCTAGAATAGGATGCAACTCCCCATCCTTCTTTGGAACGATGAAGCAACGGCTGTAGAACCCTGACTCTCTGTCTAGAGGAAGGACCACCTCGATGGCCTCCTTCCATCCTCCTTCCTCAAGAGAGTGTCTACTTCTTGATTCATGACCAGAGCCTGCTCGTGGCCCACGAGAGTGGGAAACACCCCCTTGAATAGAGGTGGAAGAGAACCGAACTGAATCCTGTACCCTCTCTCTACAGTATGCAGGACCCACTGAGACACATTTGGCAGAAGCTTCCACGCTGCCAGATGGTCTACTAAGGGAATCAGTCTCTCGAGA
>NW_015604714.1:0-515 GCF_001515605.1 Sinocyclocheilus anshuiensis | reverse complement strand
AGCGCTGTCAGATAAAACATTCTCCGCTACGAGCTTCCAAGTCAGGTAAAAAGGTACATTGCTAATCCATAATGCCAGATCTACGCTTTGTTCACTTGCCTAAATGCAAAAAAAGGAAGTAAGCAGGGGGACCCAGAAGTCTGGAATTGAATAGTGCAGAGGATCATAATCAGACGCCCCTGATCCTTTAGTAGCTTTCCAAACGCTTGGACAGACTCCTTTAGCTGCTGCTTGGGGACAACTTTCAGATAAACTAGGCCATCACAAAATACTGAGAGGATTGCCTTTTCAGGATAGAACAGTTGCCTGTTTTCTCTAGAAGATGTAATCCATGTTTAGAATTATTTATTGACTGATTTTCTTTGTTTATTTTCTTTTATTTTTATGTGACGGATGGTTGTTGATTTGTTCTTCTGTATACAAAAGAAATGTCTGCAATTCTATTAGTAATTCTTTTTAAATTAATTAAAAAATATATATTGGAATTTAATTAAACTAAAAAAAAAAACTAAAAA
>NW_015604713.1:0-515 GCF_001515605.1 Sinocyclocheilus anshuiensis | reverse complement strand
TTTTTTTTTTTTTTTACAATTTGTATTTGCATCGTAGTTTAAGAGAAGAGTTAATTGAAAAAAAAAATCAGTATTTTGTTTTCCCTCATTTTGCTTTAATTGAAGCAGTACTGTTGCTATAGCTAAAAAAATGAAGGAATTACTAAGAAACAAATTTCATTTGTTTTTGGCTTGTAAATTTGACTAATTATTACAAAGAAATGGCAAATAACACTAAATTAAATGTGAAATTATAGTAGAAAAACAAACAGAATTTTCTTGTAAAACATACTCCAATTTTCTTGAACTTAAAAACATGAACTCCACAATTTTAAGTCAAATCTAATGATCATGTTGTCCAGCATGAATCGAGAAAGATCCAAATAGCATCTTGTGCTTTAATGGATGCAACAACATCTCAGAGAAGTCTCAGGCTTTAACAAAATGTAGCATTAATTATTAAGGCAGTTATCTTGTTCTTCACTGTGTTTCATAATTTTCTCTTTTTCTTTGTTCATCAGGTGTACAGGCCCAAG
>NW_015604712.1:0-515 GCF_001515605.1 Sinocyclocheilus anshuiensis | reverse complement strand
GATTCAACTCAACAATTGCGAGTTTGTCAATTCTGAGGAAAAAATAAGCCAGAACTGTGGGATTATAAACTCATGATTCTGAGCCGGGGGAAAAAGAGAGAATGACGAGTTGATTTTTCTTATCAGAATTATTAAATAAGATCTCAGAACTGCAAGAGAAAAGTCAAAATTTTGAAATATAAACTTTTATTCCATGGCTTTTATAGACCGCTACGTTAAAACTGGCCTTTTCTGCCACCAGATAGGCTCCGCCCACAAACATCATCACTGTTTGCAAACACAGACATTGGTCTATAGAGGGGTGGAACTATTGAGAAAATAAATAAATAAGCTGTTTACTTTCACCGTGACCATGTAAAGCCGGTAAATAATTGTAATATGAGTTTATCTTAAGGTACGTACCCAGAGTCTCCGCATCAGAAGGAAACAAGCGATAAAACAAGCATCTTCCGTCCGAAGATTGTGGTTGTATTTCAGGGCAAAGCAAAAAAACTGAAAGTGAAGTGACGTGTGGC
>NW_015604711.1:0-515 GCF_001515605.1 Sinocyclocheilus anshuiensis | reverse complement strand
TCTGCAAACATGTTGACTGTCTACATGAATGTCTCTGAATCAGATGCAGGAATGTACACATGCAAAGCAAAAAATTCAGAGGGAGATGCAGAAACTAAACAAGAGCTAATTGTGTTGTGTAAGTAATCAATCAAAATTGAAATATGTAAAATTATTTAAAATATTTTAAGGACTTGAGATGCTTTAATTTACTTTAAAGTAACCAAACCAAAACTAAAAAAAAACTCAAATAATTTGGATTTCATCTTCTTATGTATCATGTCTATGCAGATGCACTTAAAAATGTGAGTGTAAGTTCTAAAGGAGAACAAACATTTGGGAGTGAGCTGACCTTTACATGTGAGGCTCACTCCAAACTTTCTCCATCCTCATATGAGTGTAAGAAACACTTTAATGGACAGTTAAAGACAGTTGGACATGAACAGATACTGCACTTCTATTTTCTGGAAATCACTGATTCTGGTCAGTATGTCTGTATTGCTCATAATTCCATTGGAAAAACAGAATCCCCATCT
>NW_015604710.1:0-515 GCF_001515605.1 Sinocyclocheilus anshuiensis | reverse complement strand
TTTTTTTTTTTATCACAGTAATTACTATTTTATTTTATAGCCAGAGGTTTTAGACATAAGAAATTCTGCCTGTTTTGAAAATGTTACGCCATGATTTTTATTATTATTTTTTTTTATAATCAAATGACTCGCTTAGATTAATCACAGACACCTCATTAACATGAAAATCCAGCATCTTTTAAATATCAAAGCGAGAATCTTGAATTGATGAGAACAAATCGTTCTTTTGAATCGGATCGGTTCAGTGAATCGTTTCTCGATTCACTCACGAATCGGAATGAATCGACTCAAGCGGTTGAACTCTGCCTCGTGAATCATTTAGTGACGTACAAATGATGGATTATGAGGAGGATGTTTACATTGTTTGCTTCACATATCACAGTTCTGCGTTACAGTAACTGTTAGAGTCGCGCATGCGCAATACGACGTTCCATCAGCGGCTGTTGCTCTTCCGAGCGCGTCCGACTAAAGCCGAGAACCGACGATTTGACTTGTGGGGCGGAAGGTGAGTTGTT
>NW_015604709.1:0-515 GCF_001515605.1 Sinocyclocheilus anshuiensis | reverse complement strand
ACCTGTAATAGGTAATTAAAACAGCCTATAGGTTCCTTCACCTGCTCATTACTACTGGACTGTTGGTTTTTCTCCACTTTCTCACATCCATCATGCTAGAGATGCTTTCAGAGAGGTCTGGTTACCCATAAGGCATTGGTTGAACAGTGTGAAACTTCAGGTGCATTTACAGCATGTGATGAGGTTGAGATGTTAATAAGCAGGATCTAAATGAAGTATCATTGGGCATAAACACCTTGTTGAGAGCACATACAGGCCAGATGGAAGCTCTTCTCATTTTATACTGCAACTTACGTGACTCGCATATAATCACCAGCTGTTCTCTTTCTGTCTCTGTCTCTTTCTCTGTATTCACATTCACTATAATGTTGTGGGCCTCATTTGCTATTGATTTTATTGAATATACACTGCCTATTAAAAGTTTGGGATCAGTAAGATTTTAAAAAAAATTGTAAGAAGTTTCGGTAACGCTTTACTTAAAGCCTTTATGTATAATGCATTATAAATGGTTATTA
>NW_015604708.1:0-515 GCF_001515605.1 Sinocyclocheilus anshuiensis | reverse complement strand
TTTTTTTGCTAGTACTTAAAATATGATGCATACTTCAAAAAGACATAACAATAAACATTAAGGTTTTTCAAAGTCATCTTTATTTATAGTAAACTAAATATTGACTAACAAAATGTTTTTGGTTTCATCTTAATGAATGTTCTACTATAGTACAGCTAATTTAGCTTTTGTCTATGGTTCAATTAAGTAGTAAAAAGCAAAATTATATTGATATTATACTGACCTACATTAAATAACATTTTGGCTTGTGTCTAAAGAAAACTGCAGTTTCCGGCATGCTCTGCATGAGACTTAATGGGGCGAGTAACAATGTTGAAATATTATTATGCAAGTATTATGTTTGTGTTTTTGAGTAAGATGGGAAAAGGGGGGCATTTGATAGTGTTTAATATTACATTTTGAACAATTTCACTTACACTGGGTCACAACTGTGGTGAAGAGTGGAGTTTTTGTGTAAGGACAGGTACATAAAGAGTGTGTTGTTTTACTTCAGGGGCAGATTTAGCATTTAGCTT
>NW_015604707.1:0-515 GCF_001515605.1 Sinocyclocheilus anshuiensis | reverse complement strand
TGTGTAAGAGGCAATTTAGTCAAGTTTAATCAACATACACATACATACATTCTTAATCTGTAGTTTTGTCTTGTTTTCCAGTAAAATCCTTATCGTTAAAACATGATAAGCTGTACAAGATATTATTGCTTTCAGAAATTATAGACCTAATTATTATTTTATGAAAGAAATCACTACTTGTATTCAATGCGGGTGCATTAAATTGATCAAGTAAAAGACATTTATAATGTCAGTAAATGACATTTATGATTATTGTTGTATTGATAATAATAATAAAATAATAAGAATATTTTTATTTTAGTTTTTTTTTTTTTATTAAATTATGTTTTTTCTGAACTTTCTATATATTAAAGAACCCTGAAAAAAGTTTTTAGGAAAAAAACAAATGTTTTCAACATTGATAAGAAATGATTCTTGAACCGCAAAATAGCATATTAGACAGAGTGCAGTAATGGCTGCTGAAAATTCAGCTTTGCCATTACAAGAATAAATAAATAAAAGATTACATAATAAAT
>NW_015604706.1:0-515 GCF_001515605.1 Sinocyclocheilus anshuiensis | reverse complement strand
CCCCCCCCCCAAAAAAGGACTGAATTACTGACTATACTTCAATTAAGATCAAAAACTACCTGTAGCATATTCCTTATGGTTATGCATAAAGGGAGGTCAAGGAGTATCCGATCATTAAAATTGTGTATGCCATCTTTCCACTCTTGGTAGCGGAAGTAGGATCCACATTGATGACAAGACTTACAGTAGGTAGAAACATCTGGAAATTCAAAGATTTAACAAAAATCACAGTACAGTTTCCAAAACATTGAATGATTTTTAAAAGTATACCAAATCTCCCATAGTAGATTTAAATTTGAAAAATAATAATAATGAATCTACATTACGGAATTACCATGAACAATACGTGAGCTGGTGAGGATTTTCGCCTTTTGTGTAATAAGGATTGGGTCGCTCAGGGGTACATTGCCAGGGCAGTGCTGGCACATCATCTCTTCTGGAATTAGATGCCTTGGGTATTCCTTTTCCACTGACGGAAGCCGAAAATGTTCAGGAAGTACAACAGGTAACTTTTT
>NW_015604704.1:0-515 GCF_001515605.1 Sinocyclocheilus anshuiensis | reverse complement strand
AGCTGCATGTTTGTAAGAAACAAATCCATCAAGGCATTTTAACTTAAAACCGTCACTTCTGGCTAAAATGCCATAATCCATAATAACACTGAAAAAGTCTGTCTCCTCTTGTCAAAATTAAAATCCACCCAAATATTTGTTTAGAATAAGTCTGTTTTGGCTTGTAAACAGTGCTTGATCTATGCAGACTTCAGACCTGATTCAGACCAGACAACCTTTTCACTGGAGGAAACAATATTATGGATAGAGTGCTTGTACTTTAGCTGGAAGCAATGGTTTAAAGTTATTAACGTCTTCATGATGGATTCGTTTCTTACAAACACACAGCTTTTGGCTTCACAAGACGTTAATCGATGCACTGGAGTGGTGTTGATCACCCAGTAACTACGGTCCTGCTGTGTGTTCCTCCACAGATCGGTCTGGAGCACGAGGAGCAGAAGCTGGAGATCAAGAGGCAGGTGTCGGAGCTAACGCTGTCCCTGCAGGAGAGAGAAGCTCAGATCAGCAGCCTGCAG
>NW_015604703.1:0-515 GCF_001515605.1 Sinocyclocheilus anshuiensis | reverse complement strand
CAGCCACAATGAAACCGCTCGGCTCGCCACCGACGCGCTCCTGGAACACGGAGAGAAGGAGTATAAAAAGGTCTTGCATGACGAAAGAGAAGTGAACTTTCTTTCCTCGCTGGAAATACGCTATATCACCGACAATGTGGCCAAAAGTGGCGTTGAGGATAGCAGTACTAATGGAGTGGACGTAGAGGAAGGGGACACGGTGTCCGAGCTCACTTCAGGGACTTATTTCCCCATGATGTCCGACGAGGAGCCGCCACTGTTGGAGCTGGGCTGGCCAGAGGTTTCCAACCGATTTGGACCCACAGAAGCGCAGATACACTTCCAGAGAGACAAGTCGAAAAATGTCAAAGATCTCATTCGATCTCTTATTAGTAAAGCCAAGAAGGTAAGAACAACTCTCATTTGGCTAATGCTGTTTCCTTGTGGTTTACAAATATGTATTCCATGAAACTTGCATTTCTGCGGCTGCTTCGTATGTGACGTGTGACGTCACACGTAAACAAGATACATTGTTA
>NW_015604702.1:0-515 GCF_001515605.1 Sinocyclocheilus anshuiensis | reverse complement strand
TCCTCCACGCTGGAGAAACTCATGCAGAAGGGAGCACAGTCTGAAGACGACACAGAGGAGGAGAAGAAAGACTGATGTCAGAAACCTTCAGGATCTCTTCCCACTTCACTTTTACGTTCCTTCATTTCCAAACTAGAGATTTGTAAGGCTTGCGTTTACTCCAGCAGACGAAGGAGGGTTTGTGTCGCATCAGAAACATGGCTTCATGTCACGCTGGGAGATTTACATCTGAATTATTTCTAGTGTTCTGTTGATGTGCTTCTCATGTTAACGAGTAAACAGTGTTTTAATGGAAGAGAACACAGGTCATGACACTGCACTGAGATACTGTAGGCATCAGTTATCTTCTCACAAATCTCACAAAAATGCCCTGCTCAAGTCAACCCAAAACAACAATCTGGGGCTTATTTCACCCGGAAAATATATTTTGCTTAGAAATAAAATATCTGTCTGTTTTAGGGCCATTGAGATTTTTGCATTTTTAAATTGTAAACCTTAAAATAGGGAATTTATTT
>NW_015604701.1:0-515 GCF_001515605.1 Sinocyclocheilus anshuiensis | reverse complement strand
TGCCTTACGACGGCTTGCCACAACCTGCAGCCGTTCCCGAGCACCCTCAATGGCAACCTGTAGCCGTGCCTGATGCTCCTCTATCCACCTGTGTACTCGACCCACGACCGGCTCTTGTATCTGGCCAAGCAAAAAATCTATAGGCAACCTTGGTTCTTGCCCAAACATTAAAAAGAAGGGAGACTCACCAGTGGCCTGGTGGGGAGTGGTATTATAGCAAAACAGCACCTGCGCTAGGCAAGATGCCCAGTCTCTCTTTGGGTAAGGTTCACAACAAGTTGTGTAAGGATTGAACCTTTCACACTGGCCATTACCAGCCGGATGGTATGGAGAGCTGCGAGACCTACCCACCTTGTAGAGACTGCACAGCTGCTGAATCAGGTTAGACTCAAAGCTGCGGCCCTGGTCGGAATGAATCCGCCCAGGGACCCCATATTTAAAAAACCACTCCTCCACCAAGACCCGAGCCACGGTTCCAGCCTGCTGATCCCAGGTGGGAACCGCCACTGTAAATT
>NW_015604700.1:0-512 GCF_001515605.1 Sinocyclocheilus anshuiensis | reverse complement strand
TTTACATTTAAATTAATCATTTGATACAATGCACTTATTGTGTACTTATAAGTGCATTGTGTCATCGTAAAAACTTATATATTTTTACGTTGTACTTATGTTTGAAAATACTGTCCTTTAATTACATGTGTAATTAATTTATGTAGTTACATCTATAATTACATACATTTTCAACACGATTTTTAATAGTAATCCACAGGATAAACGAAACACAAAGTAGCAGCAAACACACAAACGTGACCAGACCCTAAACAGATGAAAAGCAGAAACTTAAGTATACAATGAAAGAGGTGATTAATTAAACACATCTGAACTTAATGAATAAATCATATTAGAAGCAAAGGACAAGTGGGAAAATCAAACAAAGGGATACAAGAACTAAAGAATACAAACTTAAAGTCCACGAAACTGAAACCAACTGAAAGTACTGGTGACAAATATTAAGTACATATATAAAGACACCTATATAATATAAAGTGGGACCATATATATATATATATATATATATATAT
>NW_015604699.1:0-514 GCF_001515605.1 Sinocyclocheilus anshuiensis | reverse complement strand
TGTCACAAAACATGCTAATGCTAACAACAGAAAATGCTAATTAGATTAAATTTGCTATTTGTTGAAACTAATTTTGTATTTTTCATTTTCCCAATATTTATTTTAAAATAAACATTAAAAAAAACACAACCACATTTTTTAAATATTTATTTTCAAATTATTGTTAGAAGTTTTTTTTTTATATTAATGTTTTTTTTTTCACTTTATTTTAAGGTCTAATATTCACTATTAACAAACCATTAACTATAATTTTTGCCTGAATAAACTAATAATTTGCTGCTTATTAATCGTTAGTAAGGTGGTTGTTAAGTTTAGGTACTGGGTTTGATTAGGGATGTAGAATATGTTCATGCAGAGTATGTGTTTTATAAGCACTAATAAACAAAAGTAGGCATGCTAATAAGCAACTAGTTATTAGTGAGAATTAGTCCTTATACTAAAGTTGCTGTTTTTTTGTTTTTTTAATGATTATAATAAAATACAGGTGCATCTCAATAAATTAGAATGTCGTGGA
>NW_015604698.1:0-515 GCF_001515605.1 Sinocyclocheilus anshuiensis | reverse complement strand
CTATCCCATGAGGCCACGGGAGAGGATTTATGAATGGCAGTGACGAGACGCAACTGATGCTGGTAGGTCACGTGACAGTGACAACATGGCGAATGTATTACGTCCAGATTACCTTCATACTACACACATTGATTCTATAGAACATACTCTTTTTAGCCTTAGTCTTCCAGGCAAGTATATTGGAGTTAAAATTTGCAGGACGCTGGACCTCCAGGAGACACTCCTGCTTTAAAATGTCCTACTCTGTAAATGTGTTTTTCCTGTCATAGCTAATAAACATCATGTTTATGGATCAGTAAAGTACTGGTACATCCTATTGTAATTAATTGCACAATAATCAGTTCACAGTTGTCCAGACTTACTCAGATCCCTGATTTTTTATTTATTTGACCTCCTCCCAACAATTTTCTGAGAGTGAAAGGGGTTTTGTTTGAGAGATCCTCTCTCTTCCCCACCCTCTGCCTCATCCTGAAGCTTAGTCATTGCTCTCTGCCTGTAGCCATAAACTTAATGTG
>NW_015604697.1:0-515 GCF_001515605.1 Sinocyclocheilus anshuiensis | reverse complement strand
AGAAGAAGAGTTGGTTAAGATGAAGGAGAGACAGCAGCAGGCTGAAGACCAGCTGAAAGAGTTTGAGGCCAAACAACAGCAGGTATATATGGTGGTGGTGTGTTTCCTCTACTTCAAGATGATGGTTTATTCTTTCTTGGTGTCCATAACCTTGTCAGATTTTTCCCTGTTAAAGTTAAACACAGAGAAGATGGCACTGCAGGAGCAGTTGCAGGCAGAGACGGAGCTGTGTCAAGAGGCTGAAGAGATGAGGGGACGTCTTGCTGCACGCCAGCATGAGCTGGAGGAGATCCTGCATGACCTGGAGTCCCGCTTGGAAGAAGAGGAGGAGAGAGTCTCTCAGTTTCAGATGGAGAGGAAGAAAATGCAACAGAACATCACGGTGAGACGGCAAGTTTGATAAAATGGTTTGCATTTGGGAGATCAGTGCTTTAGAGCTTAATATTGAAACTACTCTTTACTTGTAATTTAAAAACCTAAAATCCTTTCCCAGGATCTGGAGCAACAACTGGATG
>NW_015604696.1:0-515 GCF_001515605.1 Sinocyclocheilus anshuiensis | reverse complement strand
TTCTATTCAATGAAACTGTCCATACACTGTATGATAAATGAATCTTTTACTTACATCGTATGTGCATCTGCACTTTGTTGCTTATGATGAGGGAATTCCAGAATTTCAGTCTGAACAATACTCTGGGGTTTCAGCGATGACTAATCTGAACGACTCTGATTGGCCACTGCATTCCTAAGATCCACAGAATCGTGTGTGATTGGTTATAGTGAACAACGCTGTAAAACGCGTAAAAAAATTAAATATATGAACAAATTTAATACAGCAATCAAAACTTTTCATTTAATTTTCATTTGAACTAGTTTCATGTTTCAAGTATTATAGCTTTATTGAAAACCAGGGGACCCCCTAAATGTATTTTTTGGGTGTTATGCAGGGGGGGTCCCTTATGGGAGGTCCGGGACCCCCCAGCCCCCTTCAGAGATGAAGAGCTCTGGTACGAACTCCGTGAAGGTTCTACAAAACAGATCAATCTGCATAAGGAAGTTAAAATAGCACGGCTGCATCAACAAATG
>NW_015604695.1:0-515 GCF_001515605.1 Sinocyclocheilus anshuiensis | reverse complement strand
GTGTAAGTTAAACTTGCACCAAATCGATGAGGTCTGGCCAAACCTGTACATCGGCAACGTGTGAGTATACAAGCTGCTTGACTGTTGGCTTTGACAGCTAGAAGTCATATTTATACTGTTTTGGCTTTTTAAAGCAGACCTCACAACACTGAGATCAACAGACCACTTTAAACTATACGTTCACAAAACATTTTACTTCCATAAACTGATGGATTACCAAGTGAAATAGAATTTTCAACAAGACTAAATAAGGCAGAAGATTTTATCCATAAGCAATTGATTGGATGGTGAAAACTGGACGCTTTAAACTAGAATCAGGGTTATTATAGTTAACTAAAACTAAAACGTTAACTGAAATAAATTAAAATATTTAAAAATGATATATTTATTTTTATAAAATTAAATATTTTGTAATAATTTTAAATCATTTTTAAAATGATTTCTTTAAGAACTTTTATTTCTTGATTTATTTTTAAAATAATAATGACTAAATTAAATAATTAAATAAATGAAAT
>NW_015604694.1:0-515 GCF_001515605.1 Sinocyclocheilus anshuiensis | reverse complement strand
AGTCTCAATTTCAGTAAAAACAGGCAGATGTGATTTTTGTGTTACATTATTGAAATTAAGTTGTATGAATTTGCTCTATCAGTTATTTTTAAAATTGTAAACGATTTGATATTATACAATTATTATATCAGAGTTAAATGTGATGAATCATTGTGTTTAGATGCAGTTTGCTGTGTGTTTACCCTTGCCTTTGGTTTTCTTTTTGTCCTGTAAATCAATCTGTGCATAAACCAGATCACTGGGTCCTGCAGTATTAATATATAATACAGAACAGAAGGTCAGTCTGATTACTCAGAACATACTGGAAATATTGTAATAAAATAAATAAAAAACAGGATCTCACCTTTGCTTTTGGATTTCTTCACTTTTTTTCTGACTTCTGAGTATGTCACATTATTTGGCTCTGCCATGCTATCATCTGGAAAAACAATTATTAATAATAATTAATTATTAGAAACAATAATAATTCATTACTTAGCAATGTATTAATGTACTGACAACGATTATACTGTACA
>NW_015604693.1:0-502 GCF_001515605.1 Sinocyclocheilus anshuiensis | reverse complement strand
CTGGAAAGCACTTTGGTCAACGGCAGTTGTTTTAAATGTGCTATAAAAATAAAATTTTTATTGTATTGTATTAACTCTGTATAACCTGAGACAGCTATGACCTCGACAGAGAACTTCCCTCCATATTCCTGCGCCTCGACCATTAATTCAAGTATCAAGTATCCCTTACTTCTCAGTGTGAGAAATACAAGGTGTGGCGTGTGAACTGCTTGAAATGTGTGTCTCACGGTGAATGCGTGAGACTGGAGAGCCCTGTAGACTGAAGTGTGTAAGTAACCTGAAGGATCTGTGTGTGTGTGTGTGTGTGTGTGTGTGTGTGTTTGTCTGTAGCAGCAGGAGCAGGACCCCACTAACCTGTACCTGTCTAATCTGCCCATCTCTGTGGAAGAACAGGAGCTGGAGGCGCTGCTCAAACCCTTCGGTCACGTGATCTCCACGCGGATCTTACGGGACGCCAGCGGCGCAAGCAGAAGTGTCGGCTTCGCCAGGTGTGTGTGTGTGT
>NW_015604692.1:0-515 GCF_001515605.1 Sinocyclocheilus anshuiensis | reverse complement strand
CTGATAAAACTCTTTCTCTGTAACTGTGAATACTTCTGAGAACAGTGGAGATGCCCAAACTATCACCTTAATGACAAGAGACAGAAATCAAGTCCATGTGCGAGAGAGTGTGAGAGTGTCTACCGCTGATACAAACCACACTCCCTTTAGAGGCACATTTCAAAGCGTTGAATGCTTTGGTGAGTTTGACCCGTTGTGTACTGCAGATACTCATTTGCATCCTTCCACCATAGAGCCCATATGTTAGGAAACTAGGCACCTGAAGAAAACAGCAATCAGTGCTAAATGGATCATATGCCCACAATCTCAACATAAAATCGCTTTTGCATTGCAGAACATCTGATCCTGCATAACGCATAACAACAACACAAATCTGCTGGAACAGTCTTGCTTCATATGTAAAGTCTATAACGGATGACATAGGCGTAGCGTAAGCTCCAGTGAGAATATGCTAGTCTCGTGAGAATATTGTTTTGTTTACAGCAAAGGAAAATCAGTCTCCTCTTGGCTTATAT
>NW_015604691.1:0-498 GCF_001515605.1 Sinocyclocheilus anshuiensis | reverse complement strand
ATGCATTTTAAATTCGAATATAATTAGAATTTTGATAATATTTAAATACAAAATTCGAATTTGGTTTTTCAGCCATTTTGACAGCCCTAATTTCTACTAGTGAACGGCAGCAGACAGACTCGTGTGACAGTCAGATTCAGCTGCCCGTTCCTCACGTTTACTCTCAATAAATGCACAAAGCGTGCCAGCAGCAGCGCAGAGCATGTGCAGACATGTCACTCAGTCATTACATCACAGGACGTAGACGTGTCATTTCCTGCTGCAGGTTGTCACATGACATGTTTGCCCACACTGAAGCGCTCCAAAGGTCAGAGCAATTACAGCGAGCGTATGACATTTACACGGAAGACGAGTCGCTTTAAAACCATCATAAAATACGCGTGATAGGCTTTTCAAAGTGACGGATTGAAGAGTTTCATCAGAGCGATACGTGGGTGATTCAGGCATTCACTGCTCCAGATGTGTGTGTGTGTGTGTGTGTGTGTGTGTGTGTGTGTG
>NW_015604690.1:0-515 GCF_001515605.1 Sinocyclocheilus anshuiensis | reverse complement strand
GCCCTCCTGGATGACATCTCTCAGGTTAGAATCATCTTAACACTGCGTTTTCTTCACTGGACTTTAAACTTGTAAATCCAAAGTGCAAAACTTGTCATCTGTTAGTTTCATACAAGAAATGAACTGTAAATTCTCATGTTTTTCCAAAACCATGTGACAGATTTGGTTTCCTTCAAATGCAATGTTCACGCTGCTCTTTTCCATTCATTGTATGAAAGTAAATGGTGACAGATGCTGAGCTCCAATATATAATGACATGGAACTGTTGAAAAATGTTCATGCAACTTGTGTGTCTACATTCCAAGTATTCTGAACTCATAAAATAGCTTTGTGTGAGCAACGGAGTGAAATGTATACCATATTTGGACCCTGAATGCGTCATACCCCATTCAAGGATTGTTTGGAATGACATTTGGATGACTAAATGTCAACAGATTTATGTCTGTGTGAACTAAGCCAAACTTTTCCTATAGCAACCTCTAGTACAGGTGGCATCCTGGTGCATAGGAGAGTAT
>NW_015604689.1:0-515 GCF_001515605.1 Sinocyclocheilus anshuiensis | reverse complement strand
TATACATACATATACATATACATAAATACATGTGAAAATAAAGATAACATTTTTAAAATGTACAAACAGTCTGAAGCTGCAGTAATAAATAGCCTACCACAAATGTCATTCCTTTATGCCCCAATAAGAAGCAATTACAAAAAAAAGAAGAAAAAAAAACGACTCTGAAAATATGTGTACTGTATAATATCATGTATAATATCATATTCATCCTGTCAGAATGAAATAGTTATTTGGTGATGTGATTAATTCAGGCACGATCACGCCCACTACAGTTAAGCGCCTGAGGGTTCGCCATCATGCAAATCGCTCGTTCAAACAGGTTTTAATATTCAAATAAGGTTTGACATGTTCAGTTGTAGTTTCTTAACAACCCTCCTCCATCTTATGACCAATCTTTTGTGTAGGTTGCACAATAAGGTCAGGTGTTCTTGCTTAGCATGTGACCAAACAACACTTTTGAGGGTTAGATTTTCAACGTGCACGCATACTGTGCACTACCTTTAGCAACCAGT
>NW_015604688.1:0-515 GCF_001515605.1 Sinocyclocheilus anshuiensis | reverse complement strand
TTACTTGTTCTTGATCATTATTATATTGCCTTTTCTCTACTCTTTTTCACATGTTCCTTAATTGTTCAACAGGTGTTACCACATTCTGTTATTTACAGTCTCAGTGGTACATGTGGTATTATACACATCTGATTACTTATTTTAAAGCAAAAATTGTGTGTGTGAGTTTTTGTAAAGCCTCTCAAGCACTTTGTATCACTGGGGTCCAACTCTCAGAGCACAGTAATAGAGAGCTGAATCTGACAGAGTTACACTTTTAATAGTGAGTTCAGTGGAGGTTTGGGATGTAGTCGACTGAAACCTACGATCTTGTATATCATCAGCTCCGCTGTATGATCGAGCTCCTTCATACAATAAATACTCAGGTTCTTGGTTAGTATACTGTCTGTACCAGTAAAGGAAAATGTAATCGCTGCTTGTATCATATGAGCATCTTAGTGTCACAGACTCTCCGTTTTTCCTGGTTATACTCTTATCCTCTTCATTTGGTCCAATGCTGTCAGAAAACACACCTG
>NW_015604687.1:0-512 GCF_001515605.1 Sinocyclocheilus anshuiensis | reverse complement strand
GTGTGAGAGAGAGAGAGAAAGTGTGTGTGTGTGTGTGTGTGTGTGCGTGTGTGTGTTTGTGTGAGTGTGTGTTTCAGGCCCCATATGTGCGCTAAGAGACTCAAATAAATACTTTTTTCTCCAATGCAAAGGTTCGCATGTGTGCTTATAGTAATGTAATCATCTTCTGAGTATGTGACAGGTTGATCCTTCAGGAACTGGAGCGGATTGGAGTTGTTGTGATTTTAAAGAAATGAATCTGTAGAGTTTGATTTCTGAACACTCATCATGAATAAGCCAGTAATAATCAGCCGATATTGTTTGTGCAGGGTTTGATTTATTTTGATATCGGTACTCTTACAGTTCTGCAGTTTCTGTCTGTTTCAATCATCAACACACTGATCTGAATATCAGAGTAATCTGTGAATATGAGCAGTAATGTGTGTGTTTTGTGTTCCAGGTACACTAAACTGGGATATGCAGGAAACACAGAGCCGCAGTTCATCATTCCCTCATGTGAGTGTGTGTGTGTG
>NW_015604686.1:0-515 GCF_001515605.1 Sinocyclocheilus anshuiensis | reverse complement strand
GCTCCGTAATGCTTGGGAGGTTGCTAAGCAGCATCTTGCTGGGTCTCAATCGAAAATGAAGTGTAGATATGATAAAACGAGTGTAGTTCGTAACTTTCAGCCAGGTGATTCTGTGCTTGTATTTCTGCCTGTTCCTAACTCTTCTATGCACGCGCGTTTTGCTGGGCCGTATAAAATTGAGAGAAAACTGGGTGATACCAACTATACAGTTTTAACCCCTGATCGACGTCGCAAAAGTAGAGTTTGCCACGTGAACATGTTGAAAGCATATGTTGACAAAAATGTGTCTGAGGTTAAGTCTTCAGGTAAAAATGTATCTGCAGTGACTGTTGTTGAGCTGTCTTCCAGCTGCGTGCCAGGGACAGATTATATAATTGGAGAGGATGTTCAAGCTTCTGGCGGGAGACTTTTGAATTCTGCTATTTTAGCCATCTTGTCATCTTACCTTTCGTATTTGCCGGAGTATCAGCGTGATGATGTTATTGAACTGATTCATAAGTATCCTAAATTGTTCA
>NW_015604685.1:0-515 GCF_001515605.1 Sinocyclocheilus anshuiensis | reverse complement strand
GTGTGTGTGTGTGGGGGGGGTTCATTTATTTTCCCGATTCTTTTATGAGAAAGGAAAGGTGTAAATATGGTTCGTGTCACTCATATATTTTGGACTAATTCATGTAGATTTTATACACAATAAAAGGTTACGGCACACAAATCACACTAAATCTAGAATCACAAAAATGAATTCAGCATCTATTTTGAGTTTTTCTGAAGCTCAACTGGAACACGACGCTAGAAACGAGTTCAATGCAGCGAAAAAACACAATACAAGAAGAACTGAGATCAAAGCTTCTGGTAAAGAGAGAAACGACACACAAACCCTGAACAAACGTGACAAAAAAAAACTACAAGAAACCTCTCAGGCTTTCTTTTCTCTCTCTCTCGTCTTTGTTCAGCAGAAATCAATCCCTCTCAGATTAACATGTAAAGAGGCATCAAATTAATTTCAGCAACACAAATATGAGATCAGCCGTGGATCACACACAGTAATGCTCTTAACGGCTCAATGAAGTGTGTGTGTGTGTGTGT
>NW_015604684.1:0-515 GCF_001515605.1 Sinocyclocheilus anshuiensis | reverse complement strand
ATATATATATTAATTCCTGTGTCCTTTTCTTCCTATTGTTTGCCAGATAACCTTTGACACTGTTTCTTTTTCTTTCTTTCTTTTTTCAGCACGTTATGATTTTGATGGCATTTTTTTTTTCTGATCGGGCACAGTTTCAGACCCTTTTGCGGGAGATGTTAAGAAGATTTTTTTTATGCCTGTTTTGTGATTAGTGAGGAAATGTATACTGCAATACATTCAGCAGTGTATGTCAAATAACCATTCAATGAATATAAATAATTGTGATGGACAATGTAATATCTTTTTGAGGATGAAGATTTTGAGGATGAAGGTGGAAATAGATGTATTTCCAGGAATGCTGGTAATGAACAAAATGAGCACAGGGAAAAAGATAACTAGTTTAACATGCAACTAGTAGGTATGTCAGTTTATATATCAGAAGTGGAAATTGTGAAATTATGCTTAAGTAACCTTATAGCAAGGCACATAATGTTGAAATTAAATTTGTTATCAAGTTGCATGTAATTAAACTT
>NW_015604683.1:0-515 GCF_001515605.1 Sinocyclocheilus anshuiensis | reverse complement strand
TGCAAACGAGTTTCACACAGGTGCATTAGAGATTCATAATTATGCTAGTACTTTCTATCAGCTGTGAATAGATGTTTTCCTTTTGTTCAACACAGTGAATCCAATGGAGTTTGGGGTCTTTCAGTGAGATCTGTGGTGACTGTCCTGACAAAGGGTGTGAAAAATGTGTGAAACTAATAAAAAAGTGTTAAGACATTTACAAGAGAAGACTTCTGCTGTGCTAAGAAGGTGATGATGAAGATCAAGTGGATCCCGTTTCATGGATCCCGTTGCGTGTCTTAGCAAATGAGAAAAACTGTAAATTGTGCATATTTTCAGTGGTCAAAATATGTGTATTTCAGATGCATCAAGTCCCATAACCTCATCATCTGCAGAGAGAAACTGCCACTCAAACACACCAAAATGATGGACTTAAAGGCATTTTAGAGGATTGTGAAGCTATTTCACTGGAATTTAGTCTTCATCACATATATTTTTTGTTTTTATTTTGTGTTTTACTTCTTTATGTATTTATT
>NW_015604682.1:0-515 GCF_001515605.1 Sinocyclocheilus anshuiensis | reverse complement strand
GGGTCTGAATACTTTCCGTACCCACTGTATATATATATATATCTTTTGATCGGTAGTGTGCAGTTTTTATTTTTAATTAAAATACTGTTAATTGGCAGTCATACTGTAGTCCTCCTCAGAATGGTTTTTGTCAGAGCAAAACATGGTTGTGTTGTGGTGCTGTGAATGATTGCTAAGGGCTTTGGTATGTGGTTGCTAAGGTATTCTGAGTTTGTGTGTGTGTGTGTGTGTTGCTATGCTTTTGCCATGGCATTGAGGTGATTTCTGTCTCTATGACATTTAAAATAAAAGAAATAGTAGAAGAGAAGAGACTGGAAAGATGACCAGGAAAGTCTATTACTTAAATGAAATCTGATGCCTAAGGCATGTGTATGTTGTCTTGACACATAACAACATTACAGACCTTCAGTCCAGTGATGTAATTTTCAGTCTGGGCCAGTTTAGCCAGCGCTGTGCTTCTCCTCCTCAGCTCTGTGATCTCCTGCTCCAGCTCTCTGATCATGAGCTCAGCCTGG
>NW_015604681.1:0-515 GCF_001515605.1 Sinocyclocheilus anshuiensis | reverse complement strand
GTCTGTTTCTTTAAATCTCAGGTGTGGAGGCGGGCAGACAGAGAGGCGAGGTCACAGCAGAGGTTGTGGAGGTTGGAAGCCTGACCTCTGACCAGCAGCTGGGACTCAAACAGGCAGAGGAGAGACTGCAGAAGGACTACATCCACCGGCTGCTCAAGGTAAGACACGTCCTGCACACAAACACTGCATGGATATTTAATCAGGAACTAGTACTGTTATACTTGTTTGTTCACAGTGTAGATGTATGTAGATTGATAATGTAGATTGCCACAGAAGATCATTTTGACTAGTTCAACCCTACTTATCAGGTTTTGTAATGTAAAGGTCATGGATACTGAAGTGTTTTAAAGGTGTAGCAACAAGACTTGAACATTATATGTGTTATACAGAATAATTTGTTTGCCCTGTCAGTGTACAGATAACTGCTGTGAATTGTAATGAAGCTGGTAACTTTCACGTTAAAAAAGTATGTATGCATTTATTTATTTACTATTTTGTTTATGTATGCTTTTATT
>NW_015604680.1:0-515 GCF_001515605.1 Sinocyclocheilus anshuiensis | reverse complement strand
CTTTAGTAATCCAGTTTCTCGGCTCATTCCCTGCCGATACAAAGTTGAATTTCCGCTCTAGTGCGGACTTTCCAGATGAGCAGTAACATGTTTTTAATGATCAAGAGCTGTTGCAGGCTGGGTTTCAGGTACCTGGCCTGGAGTCCAAAGAATGACCCACATTGTTGGAGGGCATGGCAGCATATCCTGTTCGGTACGGCCATGCTGAGATTTTAATTACTCTGCCGCCGAGCTTTGGGATAGATTGAGCAGCAATGGAAACAAACGCAGCCCTTCTTTACTGTGGGAAAATGCCAACTGTCTGCATTCAGCATGACTGAGCCACACATAAAAATATAGGTTTAATATTGCACAAGATAATAAGGCAGTTGTTTATAGTGATTTTAGAATAGACTGCTCATAACAATGATTACGGGTACAGTTAAATGCATACTGGTCAAAAGTTTTGAATAATTAAGGTTTTTACTGTTTTTGTCTCATGCTTACCAAGGCTGCATTAATATTGTGTAATATTA
>NW_015604679.1:0-515 GCF_001515605.1 Sinocyclocheilus anshuiensis | reverse complement strand
ATCCAGGGGGCGAGGTTGGATCCAGATCCAACTCCTCCCACTTTATAAACTTTGTTCCACAGGATGAACCTGCATACATATTTGTGAAGTTGCGGTCCGTGGTTGCCAACGTTTGCTCTTATCAAATAATGTAAGTCTACATTTGATTAATAATATAGTCGAGATAGATTCATAATGTCGTGTACGCCTGTAAGTAATGATCACAGTTAAAGATGTCAAAGTTTTGACGGTGTCCATACTTTTTGATAACGTCAAGACATGTTTAAGTAACTTTAATAGCGCTAAAGTTAACTAGATAACAGCTAGCACGCACGTGTATAGCTCTGCAGAGGTGGCCTATCTAATCAAGTTATCTAACTTAGTTAAACTAATTAGCGTTGGAAATACAGCTGGTATGTTAAGTTTAGATGTTTATAGCTATGGTAAGCTGACATGTGGACTGTTGTCAGCGAGGTAGTTTACAAGCTACTCACTAGCCAGGTTACTCATCGCTAACTTGGCAAGAAATAACATTT
>NW_015604678.1:0-515 GCF_001515605.1 Sinocyclocheilus anshuiensis | reverse complement strand
ATTTTTCTTACAAAAATGCATTGATTCGTTTCCTTGATGCAAATTCCATTCCTATGAAATCAGTGACACCAGTTAATGTGCATATTCATTAAGCAAATGTTTATTCAAGTGCCAAGCTGTGAGTTCTCTGGTGTCACATTCTCCCTATGAGCTCTTAGCATGCAACCGGCCTTGGGTAAGGTAACCTGAGCCACATAGAATGAGGGGAGGCATTTGAAGAGCAGGAATCCAGCTCTATTTGCCCATGGCCTTCTCTTCTGTAGGATGCCACTAGACATCCGTATGCATATTTAGCACGTTGGATTCTCATGCATACGAAGCCAATCTGAATTTCAAATTGCGAAAAGTTGTCTGCAAGCTTATGAATTTGTGTTTCTGTTTTCTTGTCCTGTGTGTTTATATACTATGATTAGTTTCTCCCACAGCTCTGCTCCCCTGCGAATACTGTACTAACTTTTCCTCCATTTCTCCTTGCTTGTAGGACCTCATGGCGAAAGTGCGAGCAATGCTTGCTG
>NW_015604677.1:0-514 GCF_001515605.1 Sinocyclocheilus anshuiensis | reverse complement strand
CTAGAGGACGCAGTGTCTCGTTCCCTACTCAGGGAACCATGGTTCATAAGTAACCTGAGACGTTGTCCTGTTAAGTCCTGGAAATAGTCCACTGGCAGACAAATCCAGACATGCTCCATGAATTAAAGGCTCTTCCAGTAGCCACTGAAGAGACTGTGAGCTCTCTGCTTTTTTAAAAAACAAAGATACTCCAAACCTTAAAAAATGTTTCTGTAAAACATTGGCAGGCCAGAAGTGTTCAGTTTCATTGAGTCCATAAGAAAAATAGTCTTGTCCAGTCCCAAACCCTCAAGATTATGTAAAATTACATATGCAGTGTACAAATTGTCTTTGTACAAATTGCAACCGAAAGGTTATTCTACTTTGAAGATGGACGGTAAAAAAAAAGTTCAATTAACAAAATGTTGGAAGGGCAAAAAAAAAAATCGAATTTGATTTAATTTTCTTGCTTGGGCTTAGTTGAGAAGACATATTATATTAAGTCTGCAAAAATATTTAAAAAACATTAAATGAA
>NW_015604676.1:0-515 GCF_001515605.1 Sinocyclocheilus anshuiensis | reverse complement strand
TGTCTCTCGCTGTCGGTGCTTGTTATGATTTTAGCGTCTTTCTCTGACAGTTTTAAATATTTCCACACTGCCGACATGTTTGCTGCATTAGTGCGCGGCTCTATTTGATAGCATCACGTCATTGTTCAGTACAATTTATTCGGTCAATTTCGGTTGCCGAACATTCGGTGCATCCATAATATGTTTATAAAATATTTATAATGAACAAATCAAGTTTGTCAATGATTCAGTGACTCTTTCAAAAAGACACTTGCTTTGTTTCTGAATGAATCAGCCGTTTGAACGAATCGAGTGAACCAGTGGTTCGGTGACTCATTCATAAAGTCAGTCACTTGCTTTGTTTATGATTGAATCAGCCATTTGAACAAATCAAGTGAACCAATGATTCAGTGACTCATTCATAAAGTAAGTTACTTGGTCACTTGCTTCGTTTCTGAATGAATCAGCTCTTTAAACGAATTGAGTGGGTTAATGATTCAGTGACTCATTCATAAAGACAGTCACTTGCTTCATTT
>NW_015604675.1:0-514 GCF_001515605.1 Sinocyclocheilus anshuiensis | reverse complement strand
GTAAACAGGTAAGTGAGGCATTTTCCCTACTACAACATGGGGTATAGAACTCCAGCGGCTCTGGAGTTTGTGCTTACCCCTCAACCCGAGATTTCGGAGCAACACTCGATCACCCACGGCTAGCTTCTGAAACCTCACCTTACTATTGTAAGCCTTTTTATTACGTTGGTGCACTTTATCAGCTGCGCTCGATGCCAACTGATATGCTTCCTTCAGATCACATTTCAGTTTTGTCACATACTGTGTGTGCTGTCTTTCCTCCTGCCCATCAGAGGAAATGGGGAAACACACATCAACAGGAAGTCTCGCTTCCCTCCCGAACATTAGATAATAAGGAGAAAATCCCGTAGCATCAGACTTAGTGCTATTATAAGCGTGTACTACATGACCTACATGTTTACTCCATTGCCGTCTTTTCTCCTGTCCCAACGTTCCCAACATAGAAAGTAGGGTGCGATTAAAACGCTCGGGTTGGGGGTCACCCTGAGGATGATACGGAGTAGTGCGAGATTTC
>NW_015604674.1:0-515 GCF_001515605.1 Sinocyclocheilus anshuiensis | reverse complement strand
ACAGGATATAAAATAGCCTATTACTTCTAAATTATGATGTTTTTTGATGTAAAGTCACTCTAACGTTATAAGTGAACCTCAGAGAACATTATGAAACAATAAAAAATGTCGTTAAATTAGAAATAAGTTATTGTGCAATACAACAGATAAATGACAACAATAATCTTTTGTAGATGTACGAAAACAATAAGGTATAACTGTGACTTTTACAGTGATATTTGCACAATATAAACTCCCAATTCTGACTTTTTTTTTCTCATAATTCCAAGTTCACGCATTTTATTTTTCAGTTTATATCTCACAATTCTGACCTTTTTTTCTCTGAATTTTCAGGTCATTTCACTCGCTACTGCGTGATATAAACTAGTTTACATCAGAATTCAGATTTTTTCCCCCCATAATTCTGGGTTTATATCTCACAATTTTGCAAAAAGATTTAATTGTGAAATATCAACTCATAATAGCAAGAAATAAAAGTCAGAATTGTGAGACAAATAGTCATAGTTACCTTTTTT
>NW_015604673.1:0-515 GCF_001515605.1 Sinocyclocheilus anshuiensis | reverse complement strand
TATATATATATATATGAGGTGTGCATACATGATAAATACGATGTGTGTAACATATTGTATAAGTATTGTTTTAACACAAGGCAAAACCTTGTAACGTTAATGCAAAAAGTAGAATAGGTTTTGAAACCGTCTTTTTGATTTGACACGTCTTCTCTCAGAAACCTATGTCACGGTTATCAAGTCACTGCATACCGATGCATATAAAATGCATTAAACTCTTGAATACCATTTATGCTCATGTCGCAATTAATACTAAACTCTTTCTGTCTGGGCAAAGCAGCTGCGAGTTTAGCCCTTACATGCTACATTACCCCTCCTTTTATTCAATCACATTAATACACAAAACATGAGGTTTGTCACTTATAAAACATAGTTAGCGCTGTCCCGCGTTTTTGAGCGACCGTAGTCAGGTGGCTCGCGCTGAAATCCAGCGCTGCGCAGCATCATCTCACCGCGGCCTAGCTGCTCCGTTCCCCGGCAACTTACCGGCCGAATTACCGGGACGATCCAGTTTT
>NW_015604672.1:0-513 GCF_001515605.1 Sinocyclocheilus anshuiensis | reverse complement strand
GGGTCTGAATACTTTCCGTACCCACTGTATATATATACATATATACATGTGTGTGTATTATATATCCATTTAAATATCATCCTTTTGTGAAAATTGTTATTGCTGACTTGCTGAACTAGCGTGCACTGTGGCCTATAGAAAACAACCTTTTCACAAAATGTGCTTTCAAAGCAAATATAAGGTGCAGCGTCTGTAAGCTACATAATACATGGAAGTGTGAATCGATGCAGGATTTATAGCTTCAGTATTCTTAATACTTTGTAAGTCACTCATTTACTCAGCCTCATGTTGTTCCAAACCTGTATGAATTTCTTTCTTTTGCAATTGAAGAAACATTGCACCTCACTGACTTTCATTGAATGGACAAAAAAAATATCTTTTGTGTTCTGCAAAAGAAAGAAAGTCATACAGGTTTATAATGACATGAAGATGAGAAATTGATGACAGAATTTTTATTTCTGGGTGAAGTAAATGAAAATTCTGTCATTAATTACTCACCCTCATGTCATTCCA
>NW_015604671.1:0-515 GCF_001515605.1 Sinocyclocheilus anshuiensis | reverse complement strand
GCCAACATCACTCAAAAAACTAGCCCAAAGATCATCTGCTTTCTTCTTCTGTTTCTCTTCATTGTCCTCTTTTGACTCCGTTACAAAATGATCTTCTTTTGGCCCATCTTCACCTTTCTGTTGGTCTGCTGAACAACCCTCGGCATCTTCTTCTAGTTTGAGGCCTCCTTTTTTCCTTTTCCTTTTTAAATATGGAAAAAGTGAGAAAATGTTCCCTTACAATCAGTTTTGCTTGGGTTTAAAATATACATTTGTAATACGATACCTCATAGGGATGTTTGCTTTAGTTTTCTTCTTTTTCTTCTTCACATTCTCTGACTGCTGCGCATCATTATCCACCCCTTCCAGTGCGTCCTCCTTTTCGCATTCATGCATGTCATCCTCGCTCAGATTATCATCTGATATATTAAAAAAATTAAACCAATGTGAATGGATCATATTTATGACACAAAGACAAAAAGAGCATAGCAGTTGGCAAATCAAATTACGATGCATTTCTGCCTCTTTTTTTTTTT
>NW_015604670.1:0-514 GCF_001515605.1 Sinocyclocheilus anshuiensis | reverse complement strand
GACAACATTAAGAAAATTTTCCATACTAATTCAAGTTAAACCAGTGTTTGATAAAATGTCCTCCTTTACTACCATGTATTAAATTATGCCAATGCTGGTGAGGCTTAAGAAAAAATGAGGAATAAAGAGCAAATGTTTAAAGAATAGCAAGCAAATGAGTTGAAATAAGGACGTTAAATGCTACTGTTAAAACTACAAAATTCAAGCTTTGTAATAAGCTTTATTCCTCATTTTTTCTTAAGCTTCACCAGCATTGGCATAATTTAATTATCCATTATGACAACAGTCACAATGCTGAACGGAATATCGCTCTAGACAGGAAAGTCATTTAGAATGTGCAGAAATACAAATCTTTCTGTATTTATTCTATGAACAAGTATGTAATCAAGGTGTCAAGGTTTTATTCTCCACCAAATATGGGCAAGGCCTTAAGAACTTTTATTTGGAGAGGTGCATGGTCAGGGCATCTATAAGCTCCTGTTTCTTGGTTCCTGTTGTACGTATTCCAAACTGC
>NW_015604669.1:0-514 GCF_001515605.1 Sinocyclocheilus anshuiensis | reverse complement strand
TGAGCAAGCTCTTGGAGAAGATTATTTTTAAGCAAATTTTACAATCTTTTAGAATGAATGGATTACTTACTAATTCACAACATGCTTACAGACCAGGACACTCCACAAGTACCGCTCATACACATGACAGATGAATGGTTAGCATGTCTAGATGATAAGAAATTGGTCGGTGCTGTTTTAATAGACTATACAGTAGCTTTTGATGTTATTCACCATGATATTCTTATTGCTAAACTAAAATGTCATGGTTTTTCACTCACAGCTCTTGATTGGATTGGAAGTTCTCTTTCTAATAGAAGACAGACAGTGTTTTATAATGGTTCTTTCTCAGAGGCTAAAAATACCTATTGTGGTGTTCCACAAGGGAGTTGTTTAGGTCCATTACTGTTCTCTATCTTTATAAATGATTTACCATATGTTGTTGATAAGGCAAATATAGTTATGTATGCTGATGATTCTACAATGTTTTCTGGGTCAATATCACTGTAGGGTGCCTTTTGGTGTCCTGTACATA
>NW_015604668.1:0-514 GCF_001515605.1 Sinocyclocheilus anshuiensis | reverse complement strand
TCACAGATGAATAGAAAGTTAAAAAGAACAGCATTTATTTGAAAATAGAAAATTTTGTAATATTATAAATGTCTTTACCATAACTGTTGATCAATTTAATGTGTCCTTGCTTATTAATATTTATTTCTCTCAAAAAACTGTGTACTGACCCTAGAATTTTAAATATTAATGTGAATGTATATATAAAATGTATATTATTTAAAAAAATGACTGCTAGATATGTAAAGTTAATTATTGCAGAGACAAATAATATATTAAATATAATATTGTATTTCTGTACTATTATAGTGCATCTACGTAATTCTTTTTGGTTTTAAGCCAATAGTCATACTGTATTTTGAATAAAATAAACAATAATTAAAATAAACATAAAACAATGATACACTGCCATTTAAAAGTTTGGCAAATAAGATTAAAATTTTTTTGAATACTTTTACTCTGCTAAACTTTTACCAAACATATGAAGCATCACAACTGTTTTCAACATTGCTAATAATCAGAAATGTTTCTTGAG
>NW_015604667.1:0-514 GCF_001515605.1 Sinocyclocheilus anshuiensis | reverse complement strand
TCCTTGTCACACAAAAGATGTGTCAAGCAAACTCCTCCCCTAAAAGCTGTAATTGAAACAGCAATGAAAAACACACAATGAGCAACAGTATAGAGTGGAGTGACTGGAGTCAACATGAACACACAGGTCAGAAGAATTGTAGAGCTGATCAAGAGAACTGGAGTTAAAGCTTATGACACTCCATAAGAGACTCTTTAATATACTTATCAAGGACTGTGAGGACAATTCTCCTCCTCATTTTTTGTCGGGAAAACAGTTGCATTAAATACTTCCAATACAAACAACTATTTGGTGCACAGGACTGATGTACTTTGGCAAAAATTACATTTAAAACCTTTTTGTAGCTTATGATATGAAATAAGCTTCTGAATGTTATGGCTTGCAAATCCAGTTGTCAAATGCAAATGCAATTGTTTGATACTGTTTTGACAGTGATGTAATGTGTGATCTATCTTAGTTTTTGTACAATGTTGTGTTTCCTGTCACTGTGGGCTGCAGGGCACAGTAGTACAGA
>NW_015604666.1:0-514 GCF_001515605.1 Sinocyclocheilus anshuiensis | reverse complement strand
TGATCAAATAAATGCAGCTTTGGTGAGCAGAAGAGACTTCTTTCCTAAACTTTTGACCAGTAGTGCATATCTTCCTTTGATATTCCTTATTCTCACCTATACCAAGCACAACTAACATAGTTTTTTCCTCTACAGAGGAGGTTGTGATCCACACAGAGCCAGAGCCAGCTGTGAAGAAGACTGAGACAGTGGTCAAACTCGACTCAGTAGGAAACACTCCAAAATACTTGAAATAAGTCTATTAACTGTATCAGTCAAACATTTGGACACAAATGACAGAGTTTTGTCAGGTCTTTTGAATTTGTTCATTTTATTGAATCTGTTTCAGGCGTCTGATGCTGTGGTTAAAGTCGATATGGTATGTAGACAGATGTCAGATCGGTTTCTCTCTTATTATGTTCAGTGCCTTGGCATTCATAAATTCATTAGTTGTATGTGTGAAAATGAATTCTGTGTCCTTAATATTGTTACAGCCAGATGATGAGAAAGGTGGGAAAGGGAAAAAGAAGCGGAA
>NW_015604665.1:0-514 GCF_001515605.1 Sinocyclocheilus anshuiensis | reverse complement strand
GGTTCTCCTCGACTATGTCAATCATGTTCCCATCTGCTCCAAGCTGAAAATGGTTCTAAAGAGGCATAAGGAGTGGGCTGAGATTTCAGAAATGCTGGGCGAGTTGCCTAAACAATTCTAGCATAGACACTTAAGCTCTACTCACAAAAATATGAATGTCACAGCATAAGATAACAAAATATCACAAAAATGGAACTTTCCCAGGGAATCCTCGTTCACTGCAACACCTATGCAGACTAGTCATCAGGAGAGAGATGACCCCCACGAAGGCTGGGCAACCCAAAGTTCATAAACTCAGGTGGTTTCCCACCAGGACTTAAAAGCTACTTGATGTACAAAGAATATGATTTGTATGGAAGAATCGTGTATCAGGAGTGATGGTCTCTCAGGGTAAAAGTTAATGAGAAAGCACTTCCGAGTTTTATTCAGAAATTAACATGAGGTTGACATGACCAGACGTTTCGCTAGTTGTCCATCATGAGTTCAAAATACTTCAAAATGTGAATGTTAAGTA
>NW_015604664.1:0-514 GCF_001515605.1 Sinocyclocheilus anshuiensis | reverse complement strand
TTTATTTCTCCACAAAGACATCACTCATCTTTTATAAACTTGTCATTGTGTGTGATATCTGTAAAATGAGCTGAGAAACAGAGAGACTGTGTGTATGTGTGTGTTGTGTAAATGATGGAGGCTGCAGCTCCTTCTGCGGCGCTGAGGATGATGGACATTTTCTATTAGCCGCTCTAACGCCACTCCCAGTATGAGAGATGAGTGTGTGTGCTCATGTGTGTTAGATGCAGGTCAGATACATCTACATTCCTCCAGACTCTTGGACTACACTATATGATCGACACGTCTCAGACAAGACACTTTATCACAGGAGAGTAAAATACTGTAAAGCCAATTATTAGGGTTTGGCTTAGGGTTCTTGCATATAATTATGTATAATGTACTGTTATTATTATAGTAAGCATGTAACATGTAACAAGGACACTGTTAAAGAAAGTGTTACCCAATATTGTAAGGCGTTGCATTCCTCAGCAGGTTTCTAAATGAGCATGTCTGCTCACTGGTTTCAGCTCAG
>NW_015604663.1:0-514 GCF_001515605.1 Sinocyclocheilus anshuiensis | reverse complement strand
GTCTGGTTGCAGCAAGTGCGCCTCTGGCTGCGTGTGTAAGGGCAATTCCTGCGGCTCCAGCTGCTGTCAATGAGGCGGTCAACGTGATTGTTTTGCTACAACAATGTGAACTTGTTTGTCTGTGCTGCGCGTCTTCGTTATTTGCATCGCATGAATGATTTCTTTTTACAAGATGATAAATGACCTCCAGTTTTTCTCTCAATCTTTTGACCGTTTAATGTTGCAAAATCGTTTAACAACTGTTAAAGAGGGAAATAATTCACTGATTTGTACTGCTACAAATAAGACTATCACGAGATGTCTGTTCTTTATAAAAGGACAATTGTAAGTTTTTCTGCAATGTGTTTTGTCTACAATATATAAATGTCAGCAGTTATTGGTGTGTGGCTTTATTTCACAGCTTTTTTGTGTTTATTAACTCCAACAGCAGTGGTGGATAAAATATTTAAAATCCACACTTAAAAGTATTTCTTACCAGAAAATGACTTTGGTAGAAGTTAAAGTCACTGTTTAG
>NW_015604662.1:0-514 GCF_001515605.1 Sinocyclocheilus anshuiensis | reverse complement strand
TCTAATGATTTTGAATGGACCAACATACATAGGACTGAGTTTCTTGCAAGGAAGTCTGAGGCGAATGCCTCTGGTGGCTAGCCAAACCCACTGCCCCGGGGTGTATTCAGGACAGAACGACGGTGACGGTTAGCCTGTTCCTCCTGTCTTCTCACAGCCCACTGCAAATGGGTGAGTGCTCGATTCCATGTTTCTTCGCTTCGTCTTAGCCAGTCAGTAACAGAGGGTAAGTCAGACAGTTCCCCTGACCAGGGGAACAGAGGCGGTTGGTAGCCTAAGACACATTTGAAGGGTGTGATGCCAGTGGCAGGCTTCTGGAGGGAATTTTGTGCATATTCGGCCCACATTAAGAATTTGCTCCAATCCGTTTGGTTTTGGTGACAGTAAGCTCGGAGGAAGCGTGAAAGTTCTTGGTTCAGCCGTTCCATCTGACCATTGGATTGTGGATGATAACCAGAAGTAAGACTGACATTCACGTTGAGATGTTTGAAGAAGGCTGACCAGACTCGAGAAG
>NW_015604661.1:0-514 GCF_001515605.1 Sinocyclocheilus anshuiensis | reverse complement strand
TGTCTTACTCTCCTTTGTCCTGTCTAGCCTTGATACTGACAAGGTTGACATCAGAGGAGATCCCTGACACAGGGTGAGTTAAGGCTGCCAGCTGGTAGCAATCAAGTCTATTTAGGAGTCAGGGACACATGGACCCCCAGGGCCAAAACCGTAACTAGCCCAACCCTTAGCTCTAACTCCCCCCAAAACCCTCTAGTTACCCAGTTCAGCTGTATTGATTCCAGATGTGCTGCCATCGGTGCTACTCAGCGCTAGGCCTTTACCTAAGAGGACCCCAAAATAATGACAAGCTGTGAATGAGGGGAGAAAAATGCAAAGTAAACAAACAAGAGGTCAATCCACCAACAATTTGCTGATTTTTGCCTTCCTTTTAAAATATGAATCAGTGTATTTATAATTTTGCTATATATATTTATATATATATATAAAAACAAGTATCACTACTAACTCAATATTTACTATGACTTTTCCTCAATAAACTCCTAATTTGCTGCTTATTATTAGTTAGTAAGGT
>NW_015604660.1:0-514 GCF_001515605.1 Sinocyclocheilus anshuiensis | reverse complement strand
AGAATGGGCCCCTGCTGGCACAAACAAGCACTGTGAACATGAAGTAACAAAGCTTAAGGAACTCACTGAAATGTTTTTCAGAGTTTGTTCCAAGAATGAAAAGGGTACTAGTGACTTTGTTGAAATCGGACCAATTAAAGTAAAGGACTACATTATCTCACCAGAAGCAAACCTTGAAGAGTATCCTGATGGACAAATCAGTGTACATTTGGGACACAATGTTCACGTTGAATTGCCATACAAGGGTAAACCAAGACCAACCATTCTTTGGTTAAAGGAAAATTTACCACTGAAAGAGAGTGAAAAAATACGCTTCAAGAAGACTGAAAACAAAGCCACTCTTATGATAAAAAATGTGGAGAAAGAGAATGGAGGCAAATACACACTTACTCTTGACAACGCATTCTTCAGAAAATCTTTTCATATACAAGTTATTACCCTTGGACCACCCTCTAAACCTATTGGACCCATCCGCTTGGATGAGGTCAGAGCAGAAAGTATAGCTATATCTTGG
>NW_015604659.1:0-514 GCF_001515605.1 Sinocyclocheilus anshuiensis | reverse complement strand
TTGAGCATATTTCTGATTTTTTGAGTTCAGCATAACTACATAATTTTTTTATATCAATATTTATAATATTTAAATAATATTTATAATATTTAGTAATATAGCCTATTTTTTGTTTCTTATATTTAAACAGTTTTGAGTTATATGATCATAAAATTATATAAAAATTATATGATATTTACTGGTAAAGTGAACTAGCTTATCTTGTTTTTTTTTTTCTATAAAATTATCCGTCCATCCCGGATTTCTACTACATCCCGTCAGCGTGTAATCAAAAAAGCTCATGCAGGCAATAGAATCAAGGTGTTGGTTGACCACATGGGCAAAAGCCACTAATTAATCTGCTATAATGATGAGGCAGCAGCCGCTCTGGCTGGGAGCCACGCTCACCCCTATAGCACACCGCTGTAGTCCAGACACCCCCAATCTGGCAACCTGCTGTAATTAGGGCCAAGTCGCCTATTTCCCATCACCCTGCATGCTTAGAAATCAATACTTAATTACCTCCAAGCCCTCC
>NW_015604658.1:0-514 GCF_001515605.1 Sinocyclocheilus anshuiensis | reverse complement strand
TCTTTGAGAGCTATTTCCTCTAAAAGAGCAAATCCTCTAAAAGAGTGAATTCACGAGTGGAATTGTGTGGTTCACATCATGCCTTTTCATCCGTGTCCTTCTGGTTGCGGGTTTTACATCTTGCCTTCTGACAGACACGATCGCTGTGTTCAGTGTTTGGGCTGCACCCATGCTGAATTGGCCCTCGTGAATGGTGCATGTCCTCTTTGTGAGAACTTGCCAATGGGCACGCTCTGCTCGCGGCTTGTGTTCTAGCTCCTCTGCCTTTACCGCACTCGATGGGGTTCCAGCGAGGGGGTATACGGAGATCCTTCAGGTGGAGAGAGCAATTGCGGTGCATCTATGCCTGCAAAATGCTGCCACTTGGCAGGGCCGTCCGAGATTCCCATCCAGGGCCTGTAAGATTTCTTCATGCCTCGTGACGAAAGCTTACACGGCTTCTGGATAAGCTGAGTCTGCCCTGCACACCATGGCCATCCTGCAGGTCTACCAGGCCAAGGCGTTGAAAGAGCTG
>NW_015604657.1:0-514 GCF_001515605.1 Sinocyclocheilus anshuiensis | reverse complement strand
TAATTTTCATCTTTTGGGTGAACTATCCCTTTAAATCTAATATCGGTTCATGCCGTATATGACCAACGTATTTTGTGTCCCTAATGATAACCATATCAGCATCACTTTTATTTGGTATGTGGTTTACAGAATACAAGATTATGAGGAACTGGCTTGATGCCTGGTGTATCAGTATTGCAGAAACAGATCTAAACATTCCTTATATGCATTGATATTGCTGAAATCTGCCCCGAATTTGTGCATCATTGTGCTTTGGGTACCAAAAATCTCAAAATATAGCATTGGTGGAAGCGCAGTGCAGGCAACTGACCGAGCGCGATTTGTTCAGTTGTGCTTAGGGCTGTAAATTCTGGAGCTGATTATTAAACTATAGTAACTGATCATTTGTTATGCTATATCTTATCTTATGTATACATGCTAAGTTGTTTTTTTAATGCACGATATTGCTACTCGTATGTAGAGAGAAAGGTGGCTGATAAATGTATCAAAATACAGTCTGTAAATGTGAAATGAT
>NW_015604656.1:0-514 GCF_001515605.1 Sinocyclocheilus anshuiensis | reverse complement strand
CTATGTCTGTCTTCCCTCAGTGGAGTGCGTCTCTCTGAGCTGGAAGAGGATATAAAGGCTTCTGACTCATCTCTCAGGTAAGCCCTGTGCTGAGGGTCAACCGTAGGCCACCCTTTGAAGCTTGTCGCAATTAAAACAAAATGTCAGTTTCTTCTAGTTAAAGTCAGTGTGATACGGGATGCACAACACATTTTTCTTTCATAATGTAAAAAGGTTGGGTGGGACTTGATATTATGCGTAGAGAATTGATTGGATTGTTGAAGTGAATGTTCTGTACTGAAATGGTTGTTGAAGTTAGCTAAAATGGAAAGTCGTTTCAGATTTGGGCCAAGTTGATATATATTCGAATGAAAGATTACCAAGATCAGCATTGATTGTTCTTACTTTGGAATAGACTGCCCTGATGATTCATGGACAACAATGTCAGGAACATGCATTAAGAAAGTCATTACGAGTCATTTCGACTTCATGTTGACTTCAAGTTGACCAAGATTGGAGAGTCTGTGACAGTGTC
>NW_015604655.1:0-514 GCF_001515605.1 Sinocyclocheilus anshuiensis | reverse complement strand
TTTTGTGGTCCAGGGTCACATTTGTGGTTTCTTTCTTACAGCTTGCTTTGACTTGAATGCATCATGGAGAAAGCTCCTCTGCTTCATGAGAGATGTGGACCCAGCGTCCTGTTTTGCTCTTCGGCAGCTCTTGTGAAGTTCTGCTGCTAATTAATGCAGTAGATCAGTGTTGGTGGATCTCCAGGACGCTGAATGCTTACAGGAGTCCTGATGTTCGACGGCCTGCATAACCAATTTGGGAATGATGCAGGGAATTCAAGGGAGCAGCTCCCAAGCGTTTCATTCCTGTCGGTGGGTTTGCACAAGACAGACGCACTGCGGTCGACTAAGTGCTGGTTCACAGGCCCTGCGCCGTCTACATAAGCCCCGGATGGCACATCAGTAGGGTCAGCCGCTCTCTGCGGTCAGGCCTGTTTGTGTTTGCAACCCTTTGTGACTCCAGCAGACATGAACTCATAACATGCCAGCACTTTGTTATGGTACCTGTGAGCTTTGAGCTGCACCAGCTGCTGCT
>NW_015604654.1:0-514 GCF_001515605.1 Sinocyclocheilus anshuiensis | reverse complement strand
ATCTGCATGACAAGAACTTTAATTAAAAAAATACACTGGTAACACGCCTCAGAATGTTTGAGAAGAGGTCGCCCACCGCCTCTGGACGCTTGCACACAGCGACCACTCGCTCTGCTGAGCCCTGTACCTCTGTCAATCAACAGGTTGATATTTTTCCCCCCCATCAGGGTTCCTATCTAGCCCTCAGGTGATGCTTGGAATATCTAGTGGCATGGCTGCCATGACAACCTCTTCAGATGATTCGAAAATTTGGTTTTAAAAAAACTAAAACATCTGATTTGTGCTGAAGTCATTAGCTCACACATAAAGGAACCGCTTCCTTGTAATCTCGGCAATAACTCCATTCCAAACACTTTTTATAATATCTTGGAACGTGTACAAAAGTTCTCGGTTAATAAGGGGAAAAGAAACACTCAGTTCTGTTGTCGTCAAGTAGGAAACACAGTTCATATATAATGTTATTACTTGGTTTAGCAGCCGCTTACTGTATTAATGGTGGGTAAGTGGATGACAT
>NW_015604653.1:0-514 GCF_001515605.1 Sinocyclocheilus anshuiensis | reverse complement strand
CACTCCTTTTCTGGTCTGGACCCATAAGGGATGCAGTCTTTTTTTAAGTGGTGCAGCTTGAGTTGATGGACATGGTGACTCTGTGATGATCAGTCATTCTGGGATGTGATTCTGGATTTATCCATGGCTGTCTAGCTTCCCTACCTACTCCTTTCCTCAACCTGTACAATGCTTCCGTGCATTGTACATGCACGGAAGATGAGAGGTCTTCTGAAGGGAGGTGTGCTCAGCATTGTATGGCAGTGGTGAAAAGGTGATATTGACTTCAGGTGTATCTCTTCACATGCTGTCTTCATTCCAGATCATTCCATTTGGGAGCTTGGCTTGCCAGTGTTGAATAAATGAGATGGGGCTGTGCTGAAGAATGGAGAACACTTTCCATTCTTAGCGCCTTCTCCTGAGTCATTGCCTAGCTACAATGGCAGACCTGTCACTAGTACTCATGTTAATGACACAAATGTAAATCAGTGCTGATCCAAATAAACTATATGAAACCCTGGGTGGAATCAAACTG
>NW_015604652.1:0-514 GCF_001515605.1 Sinocyclocheilus anshuiensis | reverse complement strand
ATTCCAGATTTTCAAAGAGTTGTATCTCTGCCAAATATTGTCCTAACAACCATACATCAATGGAAAGCAATGGTTATTCAGCTTTCAGATGATGTATAAATCTAAATTTCAAAAAATTTAACCATATGACTGGTTTTGTGGTCCAGGTTGCATAAAGCAAACACATTACTGAAATTTTAAACACGAATAAGAAACATCTAAAACATTGTTTTATCATCTTTGATATAGCACTGGAAGGAGCATGTCAACATCTTTAATGGAAAAGTCCAAGTTTGTGTGCTTATAACCTAATATTTGTCATCAGTGTTGGGGGTAACGCATTACAAGTAACGTGAGGCACATAATCAGATTTCTTTTTCAAGTAACTAGTAAAGTAATGCATTAATTTTAAATTTACAACAAAATATCAAGTGTTACTTTTTCAAATAAGTAACGCAAGTTACTTACAAGTTGCCATGTTGAGAGAAACTGGGAGTGAAGTGCAGAGGCACTTCCTTCAGCCTGAGGCTTATTA
>NW_015604651.1:0-514 GCF_001515605.1 Sinocyclocheilus anshuiensis | reverse complement strand
GATTAAAGACTGTTAATGCCACTTCGCGTCTCCATCGTTCCTTCCGACAGCGTATCGTGACAAGTATACTTTCAAAAGGTACTAATACAGTGTTTTTTTATTACTGTAATACCAGTTTCTTTTCTTTTTCTTATTGTATTACAATTGTCATGACACTGGCAAGTTTAAGGCTCTGATACTTACTATGCATATTAGAAGTTGTTAGTTCAGTTTTTTTTTAGTTATATGATTAGTCTCTAATTTGATTGGCCAACCTCATTCCAAGAGTGCTGATATTTAGTATAACAACACTGGGATGTGTGAATGCTTGTGTCATTCTGCTTGTCTGTGTTTGCAGTATTCCAGACCAAAATATGTGAGTTGTGAGGAGTGGAAGCAGAGAGCGGTGTAGTGTTTGTGTGGAGCACAGAAAGCCGAGGCATCTGTGTTTTCTTCCGCTCTTAAATCGTTCAGAGTGAGGTTTCTCACATTAGCAAGTGGGAAGATGAAACTGATGTCATTTAATTTCACTTAT
>NW_015604650.1:0-514 GCF_001515605.1 Sinocyclocheilus anshuiensis | reverse complement strand
TATTTGCCAAAGATTCTTTTTAGAAAAAGTTTGTCTGTTTTTGAAAAATAGGTTCAAATCAGGTTATATTATCCAAAAACAAGACTTATGTAAGGCTTATGTAATTTTGCTTTGTTCATATGTGTATAATATATATAAAACAAAATAAATATTAAGAAAATTATTTTTACAGTTTATGCAGAAAATAGCATCAGCACAGTTATCTAAATTGACTAATCAACCTGTGTTTTAAAGATTCTTTGGAGAGCTTGTATTCATTCTGAAGTCACATGGATTGTTTCATTATCCATGTGTAATTAATACAGCGTAAAAGATTAAGTACGTACATTGCTACATTCTCCTGCCGGTATAATTCTTATATCTCATAAACTTCTATTGTCTCTTTAATTCTGTCTGTAATTCTTCGTTAGAAATCATCTCATTCAACCCAAAGCCTGCGAGACTTCACGGAGTTTCTCTCTGTCTCTCCTCAGTGAGAGCACGGCTGAGACTGATTGTGTTTCATAAGTGCCGT
>NW_015604649.1:0-514 GCF_001515605.1 Sinocyclocheilus anshuiensis | reverse complement strand
TTAAATTAAATTAAATTAAATTAAATTAAATTAAATTAAATACAATTTCAAATTAAGTATTAATATGTTTAATAATAAATATTAAATTAAATTGTTCTTTGAATTTTTAAAACTTGCATTTCTGCACTAATAAAGTTACTAAACAAAACAGCAAAAATGATGATTGTTTGCAGACTTCTTCCACTGGAAAAGTATTTACAGAAAAGTCAAGCTAAAAATGTCTTAATTTCCTCGAATGTTCTAAAATTAGCTGTCTTTGAATACTAAATTAGAATAATGAAAATATTTTAACATTAAAAAATATCACCTATATAAAAAAGTTTCACCTGTTTACATTTGTACCGTTGTTATATGATTTATTTGGCACTATTCACATATATGCTAGAAATGTTTCAAAATTGAATCTATACCAATAAAGTACAGTGAATTGAAACTGAAAAATTGAGAGAAAAAAGGCAGATAAAAAGAGATCAGAAGCAGAAAGAAACATGAAAATATTGAGTTTGGGGGGGGG
>NW_015604648.1:0-514 GCF_001515605.1 Sinocyclocheilus anshuiensis | reverse complement strand
TGAGGTACACACTCTCAACTGCTCTCGTCACACTCTACTTTCACCAGTTGCATGTTTACATCGGGGGTCAAGGTCTGGCTGGTTAGCATGGTCCTGTCAGCCCCTGCTGGTAGGCATTGTAACTACACCATTTGTATGCAAAAAGTAGCTTTCTCCAATCAAACTATTTTAATATGATTGATGCATTAGGAATTTCTAGAGATAAAAATAAAAAATAAAGGTGACATCATGAAAATCTGAACTTTTCCCTGTTTAAGTCCTATAATCGGCTCCCCGGTGCATCTTCCAACCCAGAAAACCTGAAAAAGAACAACCCAGTAAACTATTTTGGTAAGCCTTTCTCTGCAAGCTTGTGAAAAAACAAGCGCATCAGATTTCACTCCTTCAGTGACGTAGAAAGGGGATCTTATTATAATAATCCCTTAATCTGCACATTTCCACCCACACCGTGTTTTCGCAATTGACAACAATGTACCAGTTCTAACATTATGGCGAAAGTTTGAGCAAAGCATGC
>NW_015604647.1:0-514 GCF_001515605.1 Sinocyclocheilus anshuiensis | reverse complement strand
ATCTTCTATGCTTTCCCGAGTTTTCCATGACAGACCGTGACAGAATACTGCAGCCATTACAAGATCCAGCAGTTTTTTTTTCAACTTTGGACTATGGACAGCTGTCTTCAGAGTCTGGCTGCACTTTGCCAGCAGCGAGTGGGTTTTCGCCCAGAAATTTTGGACAAGGGCGGAGAGGCTGGGTTGTCAGGGCGAGGACATTAAGCACATATTCAACCTCTCTCTGGATAAACCCTTACAGCAATGGGAGATGGTTCGGGTAAGGTTGTTGGACTTCTGGAACTTTTCCCGGTACTTGCAGCTTCGTCTAGAGGGGAAGGTGAGACACCGCCATCAGAGTCCAGTTTCAGGGACCGTTCCATTCCCACCTCTCTTGTCAAGTCAAGTACTGGAACCTCCATTGATTTCTACGCTGAAGCGAAGGGTGAGAAGGAGGAGAGTAGCAAAGTCGTTTCCGGTGGTCCAAAGTCCGGTGGTCCTGGAGGACCCGACTCCAGTGGTCTCAAGTCCGGTG
>NW_015604646.1:0-514 GCF_001515605.1 Sinocyclocheilus anshuiensis | reverse complement strand
TTTATGAGGTGGGAAGTTGTGTTTAGGACTGCAGTGCGTTCTCTTTTAATTAATTACACAAAAATACAGCAAGTTTCTTAAACTGTATTTCTAGAAAATATTTTACTTAAATTTTAGATGACACTTTGACTTAGACATATCTAAATCATTTACCGAATTAAAACTAAGTTATCTAATTATTGTACATATTGTTTTTATAATTTTTTCTTTGTGGATTTGCTTGTTCACGTGACATTTCGCGGGCCTCGCGGCATTTGCCGCCTGCTGCACGCGAAGGAAGAGAAAGCAGAAGAAAATGGGTAAATGTCAGTTCAGTGACAGTTGTAAGTTCATTATTTATGTGCGTAAGGATGTGTGATAAGTATCGTCTATGATGATATAGTAATTAGCTTATTGTTTTAAAGATGTGCGAGCTGACATTGAGTTTGTCACTCACGCTTTCACTGCGTGATATATGCAGTTAACGTTGTATGCCCTCAAAATTCAAGATACACGGGCATTTTTGCCCCGATGA
>NW_015604645.1:0-514 GCF_001515605.1 Sinocyclocheilus anshuiensis | reverse complement strand
AGTGGCAGGCCACTGGGTACCATTGTATGTTAATATCCCAATGAAATCTGTGCGAGATCATGAAAATGTTTATGAAATAAAGTAATAAAAGAACAATAAGAGTGTCTCATTCATTTTATGCAAATAATGTGATACAGAAGCTTGTACATTTAAATATCTTACCAGAGCTCATGTATGTTTACATATATAGTTCGCATATTTATATATAATATGTATTTCTTTCTTTCTTGTTTGTTTATTTTGATTGGTTAGTAAAAGGACATGCTTAATTTTCAGAAGATGCTGATCCTATTTACTTCCCATTATGCTGTGGGTCAAAATTCTGATTCCGATTCTGTAAAAAATGATAACATTATCTGTCTTTTATAATATAGTTCCAATTTATACTGTTAATTTTAAAAAGGAGATACACACATTCGTGCTTTAAACTAGCCATAGTTTATCAAACGTTATAGGTCTCACAAAATAGATGGGATTTGTGCCTCTAATGTTTTTGTTTGTTTGCTTTTTTAAG
>NW_015604644.1:0-514 GCF_001515605.1 Sinocyclocheilus anshuiensis | reverse complement strand
GATCGTGCATTGGAAAGTGACCCACTGCTTGTTGAAAACTCATTTTGTAGCGTTTCCACTGCTGTTGAGATGCTTTGGATGCAGCATATAATGGAGGTAATTTTCTCCTGGAACTCTGTTAAGATCATTTTAATCTTTTGTCTGTTTGTTTGCTGGTTAACCATGTTTGTTATGTTGCTGGCACCAGCTGTTATTCCACCAGCTACTGCCGTACCGATTCCCACACCTGTCACTATCAGAGAGGCTCCAAGAGTGAACGGAGTGAGAATAAGTCCAACTATAGATGTGATTCCTCCAGCCAGACCTACTACACCTCCTGTGAGACTGCTGACAGTTGTGTTGAAGTGGACCGTCTCCAAACCATCAGCCAGGTTTCTCATTACATCTAGAGTCTTATAAAGCTCATCAATAGTTTTTATGCTCTGAAAAATTACCAAATGGTTAAAATCAATGCCTATGTCTTAAAACCTGACTTTCTCATTTCATAAAAGTAAAATGTAAACATTAGTAAATT
>NW_015604643.1:0-514 GCF_001515605.1 Sinocyclocheilus anshuiensis | reverse complement strand
CTGATGGAATCGATCACCTCTTGGTCCTCTTCCATGAGAGCATGACACATAATGAGGTCACTTATCTTTCTGAGAGAATGCCCAATTTTCAAGGCCAAACTTGGGGCTTTGAATGTGCTGTTTTCGTGATCAAAACCTGAAACTCTCTTGACAGCACTAGTAAGAATAAAGAAGTTGCCTGGTTTTATTGCCTCTTCCATGTTATGGATTCTTGTTGTGTGGCGCAAAGTCACAAGTAATCTCCCAAGTTCCCTTACTTTCTGTCTTATATACTCATGCTTTGATCTGTCACTCCCATGCTTATTAAAGAGGGACTGGGCAAACTGCATGAGATAATGATCATTCCTTATTGCAGTGGACACGTTATCCTTGTGCATTTTGCCCAGCACTGACCAAAGTTCACTTGAAATTGGCTGGGACATTGTGGATTGAGCAGATGCTATACCAAAGACTCTCTCTCTCAACTCAGGTCCCTCTTCAACATTATTCTCTGGTCTTAGAGCACATCTTTTCA
>NW_015604642.1:0-513 GCF_001515605.1 Sinocyclocheilus anshuiensis | reverse complement strand
CAGAGCACTAATTCCGAGTATGGGTCACCATACTTGGCCACACATCACGTCACTCACTTAAACCGACACGAACTAATCAACTGAAATGCAACCAACCATCCACTGCTGAAATGAACAGAAATTAAACAGAGATTAAAAGCACATTTTGGGGGTGGATGGATAAATAAATAAAACTGGAAAACTAAATAAAAATCTTGAATCAGACTAAAACTGATAATTAAAACAGTCATAACTACAGGCAATGCCAATATGGTCACTGATATATTTCCAAATCTAATCTTGTGTTATAAATTCAAATAAAATAAAATAAAAATTTGCAAAACAAATTATCGATAAATAAAACAGTACTAATTATGACTAATACCAATATGGTCACCAATATATTTCCACAAATAATTATTGGAAAATAATAATAAAATAAAATAGAAATAAAGAAAAACTGAAAACAAAATAACACTAATCTTCATTAAAAAAAAAAATGTTTTTTCCTTTTTTTTTTTAAAGCAAACATGG
>NW_015604641.1:0-514 GCF_001515605.1 Sinocyclocheilus anshuiensis | reverse complement strand
TTAGTGGCGCCTTCTCGAGAGCTTGTTTTTTTTTTTTTTTATGAAAAAAAGCATACCTCGATGGAATTTTTTCCGCTTCTGGGTTGTGCAAAACCGGTCGGGCTGTCAGCTGAGAGAAAACTAAAGTTTACGGTGACTCATATCATATCCGCACATGCGCAGATACACCGATCTCCGCCCAGCGACCCAATACATTAATTCCCATTGTATAGACTGAATTAATATATTATTCCACACCACGGGAGTAAAATATTCATAAAACAGCAGATCATTAAAAAGGCCCAAAATGACTAAAGAAAAACAGTTGCCTAAATAATAAAAACAAATGTCTTCATATCGAGAAAATTAAGAAAAATAACCCAAATCAAACACGATATAGCTATACAGCCATAAAAATGTTATTTTTATCTATTCTTATTTCTCGAGCATAATTCTAGGCCTAATGCATTCTCTGATATGAAGAATTATTCATTTAGTCAAGTCAAAGTTTATTTAAAATACAATATTGTTTATT
>NW_015604640.1:0-514 GCF_001515605.1 Sinocyclocheilus anshuiensis | reverse complement strand
TGATTGTAGCTGCAGTCGGGATCTTCTGCATCTGCAAGAGATGTAGAAAAACTGATCAAGAAGGCAAGTGTTAGCTACTGACGCTACAGTACATTGGTGAAAACAGGGATATACCTAAATAATAAACCTGAAATAATAAAGCATTTTTATGAAGAGGTTCTGTTGTTTTAGTGCCTCTATTATTATTGTTCCAACAGTTCAGACTCGTACGGAAGAGATCACTTACGCTGATCCAAAGTTCTACAAAAGAAACACACAGAAAGCGGTAAGATCATTTATAACTGTCATCTGTGTCTTGTCCTATTATACTTATTAAAGCGCTAGCAAATTACATGTTTTTGGCCCATAAGTGCCCAAACTTTCTTTTTCATTCTATAGTATTCAGATTTGTACAAGAAACCCTGTGTGAGTCTGGGGAACTTGAGGAGAACAAACTTCATGCATGCAGCAAAAATCCACTGAAATACCATTAGCATAAACGCCAATGAGCAAAAAGAAAAAAAGAAAAAAAAAA
>NW_015604639.1:0-514 GCF_001515605.1 Sinocyclocheilus anshuiensis | reverse complement strand
AAATCATGATGCAAATGTTGAATTTTAAATGTAGTCATGGGTTACGGTCACATTTAGCAGATTAGAGCTGGGTGAAAATATAGGTTACATTTTGTGATTATTTATTATCATTATTATTATTTTCCTGCTTGATTATATGTATATTGTACAGCACTTTGGGTCAACCATGAGTTGTGCTTTAGAAATAAAAGAACAAGAACAAGCAATTAAGAAGTTGAGATTTGCTATATAGTATATATCACTTGTCATGTTGACTACTCAATACAGACCCACTATGTCCACAAGATACAAAACCAATCGACAAGCTGACCAGTCAGTGCAATCCCCACCATGAAGTTAAGAGAGAAGGAGCATTTTAGGAGGGGTTCGGCACACAGACTCCTTCCCACAAGTCTTGCTGTATCCCTGCGATCCTCTAATGAAAACAACAGATGCCAGATGTGGTTCTAAATTGCCAATGATGAGCTGATTTTGCCAAGCTTCTCCACTGACAGCATTACGATGCAGCCTAGTT
>NW_015604638.1:0-514 GCF_001515605.1 Sinocyclocheilus anshuiensis | reverse complement strand
TTTTTTTCCCACGAGAAAGACAAATTCACAATGAATCATATTCCAGCAGTCTGCCAACGTGATGGAAACTGCTAAGTGTTGGAATCTGAACTAGGCTCCGACTGAGCAATGACAGACAATAAAATGGCGTGGAAATCGCTTTTGGATAGCTCAACTTTACCAAGGTTTGAAATGTGTGCGTATGTACTAGCCGCAGGCTAAGCTGCATGGCAAACAGCGATGGCATAAATGTAGAAAGGGGTGGGCGGAAGTTAAGGAAGAAAGGCACAAGGGAAGCGGATGTCCCCTCCGCTTGATAAGGAACGGCTCTTTTAAATGTGTGGCAGCCCATAGGCCTGGCGTGAGCGGAGTCTTGCCAGTGGCACTTCATTCAGTCCGACTTGAAATGCAAGACACAGCTCATCCAGGAAGTTTTTGTTGGGATCCCACACTGCTCACTGGCCCAGTATATCTGCCCGTTCAGAGCGCAGTGTCTTCCAAAAGCTTTTTGTTGTTAGTCCTTCTATAAAGGGCC
>NW_015604637.1:0-514 GCF_001515605.1 Sinocyclocheilus anshuiensis | reverse complement strand
GGACAGATGTCTTTGTCTGGCTTTGGGTGAATATATCTATTGTTTGCCATGCTGTCACATTTCTGCTTTTTTCCGCTTTCAATTCTCTATCTTTTTTTTTTGGTAAGTGTTTACTTATGTTTTGAAGCTGTTTTGATTTCATTTTTTCCCAGTCTCTGGGTGCTTTCTGATTGGTTTGGGACTTTGAGTCGGTTCCACCTAATCTGTGTTTCTGCTCGAACCCGAATGCTTGATTAGTGCCGTTCAGCTCTGCGTGGCCCTGTGGTGTTTGCGTAATTTATGGAAAGTGAAATCCTGCCCTCAAATCCACCATTTAAAACATTGTATTGCGAATCGGCACAGCTGATAGTACGGTTTTAGCCAGCCGCAGGATGAGCGTTTGATTTAATGAGGGTAACTAGGAAGGTCACTTACAGATGCGTGGCTCTTATGTGTGTTTGTAGGGAAAGTGAATGTGTTGCAGCTGCTTTGTACCTGACACTAATTATCACTTCAGAGCAGGTGCTTGACTGTT
>NW_015604636.1:0-513 GCF_001515605.1 Sinocyclocheilus anshuiensis | reverse complement strand
AAAGAGTAAGCCCTCTTGAAACTGAAACGCGCGAGTTAAAGAAGCGGATTGTTAAGCTTCAGAGTCAGTTAGCCAACCTTGCGATCCGACCAAAACATCCAAAGAAAGCTCTGTCACAAGAGGTAGTCAAAAGGCCTGCACCATCTGATCGAAGGAAGTCAGGAGCTGCTGTGTTGCTGAAGTCAGCATAGCTGGTGAGAAATGTCATTGTCTACTAGACACTGGATCACAGGTCACAACTGTGCCTAAGTCCTTTTATGAACAACACCTCTCAGCATATCCAATGAACTCTCTTGACGATATACTGGAGGTAGAAGGCGCCAATGGTCTTTCTGTTCCGTACGAAGGTTACATAAAGGTAGACATTACTTTTCCTGAAGAATTTCTGTGTGCGACTGTTGAGGGGTCCACGGTAGCCTTAGTTGTTCCAGATGTAAAATCTCACTCTCATCTGGAGAACCAATCTCACTTGGTTTTAATAGGAACAAACACTCTCGACATCCTTTATGAGCA
>NW_015604635.1:0-513 GCF_001515605.1 Sinocyclocheilus anshuiensis | reverse complement strand
TTGTAACATTATAAATGTCTTTACTGTCATTTTTGATCAATTTTAATGCAACCTTGCTGAATAAAAAGTATTCATTTCTATCCAAAAAAATAAAATAATCTTATGGCCCCAAACTTTTGAACAGTAGTGTTATAATCTTATTCAAATCCATATTTCATCATGTCCATGTACCTATTTTTTTGGTTCAGTAGTCATGTATAGAAAGTCTGTTTCATGTTAGATTTTGCCTGTGGGTGGTGGCGTTTGTACGGTGTGTGTGGGAGTATATGTTTATATGCACATCAGTGTGCACAAGAACAGTTTAGATGATTTGTTATCAATGTGGCAGCTGCACAGACTGTGCTGCAAATTTGACGCAGATAACGCCACGTAAATTGACACATTGTGCGGAGCACCTCCAAATCCCCCCTCCCCCTGCTCCCACTTCCCACCTCTGTAATTAAGAGAAACATTTTGTAGTAGATTACAGAGGGGCTCAGAATGCCTTTGTGCTGGTCTGTCTGATTAATAAAA
>NW_015604634.1:0-511 GCF_001515605.1 Sinocyclocheilus anshuiensis | reverse complement strand
GACTAACGTGACCTGCCAGAACTAACGCTACGCTTGATTTTTGTTCAGTGTATATAACCTCCCAGTTAAGCTTTAAGTATATATGCAGATAACATTATGCATTTATTTCAAAACAATAATTCGAAGCACATCAAAACTTACGAAGAGACGACCACAGCCCTGTGAAATATTACCATGGTTTTACTACAGTAACTACAGTTCTATAACAACTATGTAACTAAGCAGTGGTGACAACGCGTTAAATAACACAATAACCACGAAACTACCGACGCTGTACTACGGCATTGGTATTTTAAACGATAGTTATGGTAAAAGCACGGTAAATGAGTTTACATCACTTCACAGGTACAGTACAGGCGAACCAGTCGAAAATTAAGCAAAACGTGGTCAAATCATGCGCTCTTCAAATCCAAAAAATGAACGAATGTCTGGAAATGATGATGATGATTATTGTAGAAAAGGCCGGCTATATATATAGAGAGAGAGAGAGAGAGAGAGAGAGAGAGAGAGA
>NW_015604633.1:0-513 GCF_001515605.1 Sinocyclocheilus anshuiensis | reverse complement strand
GACTATTCTACAGTCTATAGTACACTACATCTCCTCTACCAGCCTCTACCTTCTTCTCTCTCCTCTCTTCCTCCTCATCATCTTCTTCTTCCTCCTCCTCCTCACCGTCTTCTTCCTCGTCACTACTATCTACAAGCTCTTTGCTCTTGACAGGAGTCATTGACCTCTGGATAAATGGTATGGATTTCTGTAATGAAGAGGTGGACTGCACAAGCATGGGAGAGGAAGAGTGTTTAGATTTGATTGGATGCGTGTTAGAAAAAGAATGAAGTATAGAGATAGAGATGGAGAGAGAAAGAGAAAGAAGCTCTAAATTGGCCCTAGTGTGTTGCAAATAGCAAAATATATGATATATATATATAGAAAAATATGGGATATTTCACATAAAAATTTTAATTCTGTCATCATTTGCAAATCTGCATGACTTACTTTCTTATGCAAAACACAAAAGAAATACTTGAAGAACTCTAGGGTGTAAACCACACTGGATTTTGGGGCGGGAAAAAAAAAAAA
>NW_015604632.1:0-513 GCF_001515605.1 Sinocyclocheilus anshuiensis | reverse complement strand
TCATCAAAAGTCCCACATAAAACATCTAACTTTCCCTGAAAGTGGAACACTTTAACACTTTATAAAGCATAGAGCATGTCCTGCCAATTTCAGATGCCAATTTCAGATTTCTAGTGAGTTTCCTTCATATCTTTGCATTTGTTTATGAATTTGCACAATACCGTGTAGATTCAACGCCTTAAATAAATATAAGCATAGAAGAATCCTTGATGAACTATTCTGACTGGCGTCCGAGTCTGGAAAACTTTCTCCTTTATTTACGGGGAAATAAGACCTTGATTATAGCCAAACTGTGTCCTGAGGCTAGTTTCTCCCCCTCATACAGGCCTTGAAGTGGAGCTAAAAACTGCAACTTGTTACGCTCCCCTGCCCCCATTCCCGCTCCAGATAAAATCACTGCATTTACATGAGCATTAGCGCTTCTGAATGACAATCACTGTCCGATGACTGACTCTCGCTTACAATGACAAAGTACGACACTCTGAAACAAAGACAGCAGCTGGGGGTGCGGAG
>NW_015604631.1:0-513 GCF_001515605.1 Sinocyclocheilus anshuiensis | reverse complement strand
GAGGCAAAAATGCCCCTGCACAATTAAACTAAACATAATTAAGGCTGTCGCGATCAAAATGAAAAGTTGAAATGAAAAGCATCAATTCGTGTTATTACATCGTTTCATTAAAATTATGCGCACTTTGCATCAGATTTCTCTTTACGTGTTGTTATTTGCAGCGCTGAGATTTAAAAACCAATCACACATGTTTCTGTTGAGCTTAGAAACGCAATGGCCAATCAGAGGCATGTAGGTTAGTCAGCGCTGAAAACATCAGAGTTTTGATGTGTGAACTGAAAATGTGACTGAAATCTGCGAATTTTCTCATCATAAACAACAAACTGCAGATACGATGTAAGTAAAAAGAGATTATAGGATTAGTTCACTTCAAGAATAAAAATGTCCTGATAATTGATCGTGTAGAGCCCTTTGAAGCTGCACTGAAAATGCAATTTGAACCTTCAGCCCGTTGGTCCCCATTGAAGACAATTATATGGAGAAAAATCCTGGAATGTTTTCCTCAAAAACCTT
>NW_015604630.1:0-513 GCF_001515605.1 Sinocyclocheilus anshuiensis | reverse complement strand
TACAATTATAGGAGGGGTGAGGTCTGTGGAGGGGGCGGGGTTAAATACATATATTAAACATTATATCATATTAAAACATTATATTTGACTACTTTTAAATGCAACATGATTTTGAGGAGTACCTCAGTACAGCTGCCCAACCCCCTCATATATTGCTATAACATTTAATTTGCATACATTGGCTGGTGAAAGATGATGCTGGGGCAAGTTGAATTGTTGGGAAATGCAGCCAAGCAGCAGATGCTGCACAAGTGTGACCCTTTGACTTTTACCTTGAGCTCATAGAGGGTGCCGGCAGGATCTGCTCTGTAGCGTTGTCGCATGTTGAGTTTAACAATATCTCCCAGGGCAAGAGTGTCGTCTGGGTTCTTGCCTCAAAAGCTCCCTCTCCAGCCAATCGGGAAGCTGTTGGCTCCTCTCTGTAGAGTCTAAATAACTGAAGACAGACCCACTAGAATGAAGCACCGTCAGTCTACTGTCTGTACCCCACGCCCTGCTTATGGCTCAGTCCAG
>NW_015604629.1:0-513 GCF_001515605.1 Sinocyclocheilus anshuiensis | reverse complement strand
TTACGTAGAATCGGAGTTCGTTCAAAACTGAATCCATGTATTAAAGCGCTGGCCACGCGTTAATCGAGCGCTAGCGAGAACATTTTCCGTGTTCCGTGTTGTGTTCGTGAAGCTTGAACAGTAGTTAAACGCCACCAAACCGGATATTGAATGACAACATATGAGTATTTCAATTTTCTAATAAACAGACTAAATATGAATTTGCACATTATTATTCAGGAACCAATCAGCTGTGAGAATTTTTGAGCCTCAGGCCGTGGCCCAGTGACGTCTTTTCGTTTTACCGCCACTATTTTTCGTTAATTGTGTATTACTTATTATTACTATTATATATATATATATATATATTAATGTATGAATTATGTTGGCTATATAATGGTCAAAACATTGGCTTTTAGCTTTAAGAGTAAGTGCATTATTTAATAACCCCTCTTTCTTTAGAACCATTGCAAGTTTTTTTTTTTTTTTTAAAGACAGCCTGTGATAGAGCTTAAAATTCAGTCATCCTGACAG
>NW_015604628.1:0-513 GCF_001515605.1 Sinocyclocheilus anshuiensis | reverse complement strand
CTACCAGTGATGACAGCTGTGTTTCAGTTATGTCAGACTTTAATCTTTCTCTTGTCTCTCGTGCTTGTGCTTTCCACTGTTCGTATAAATTCACAAGTCTTCTTTCCCTTTTACTTGCTTCTTCCCTTTGATATTCAAGCATCTTTTCTGTTGGTGCTTTGATTCTTTCAGAGCGGCGAGCTACATCTGACATGCTCTGGGCTTTATTCTGTAGGTCAGCCAACAGTTTTTCCTTACATTTTATTGTTTCCTTTATGTCTTGCCTTTTATTCTCACTTTCGTTTTGAAGTAGGTGTTTACATTCTTCAATTTCCTTTTGTAGATCAGTAATGTGTTCATTAATGTCCCTTGAAATTACAGACGAAGTCTGTGAGTCTTCCATTCTCATTGCAGGCTTTATGTACCTTTCAATTTCCCGACCAACTTCTGCCACCTGCTGGCCTTTGTTGACATGTAGCAGCGGCTCTTTAGACTTTGTCGTGCTGCATGGCGGCGGACGGGCAAGCTCTTACT
>NW_015604627.1:0-513 GCF_001515605.1 Sinocyclocheilus anshuiensis | reverse complement strand
CTGAGATGTCTCTTCACCTTCCACTCCAGACTTTATCAATTACTGTTCAACACCGCGACAGGCTGCATTCACAATGACTCCACTGTTGTCAAACGTCAATGCACGCCTAGCGCTTCCTTTGAGTCAAAAGAAGGCATGTTCATTTACGACATGAAAATCTAAACCATTAGAGGTTAATCCACACTCTGTGCTTCTCTCACAGGGGACAGACTCGACTAAACTCCTGGATATGCCGTTGTTAGACATGGATGGTCATAAAAATAGGCTGCACATGACAAATATGTAAGAAATGTTTGACATTACATTAAAGAAGACACTTAAATGCATAAGTGAGGAAGTCTGGGTAAGGTGTTAGTTCCAGAAAATGGATATCAAATCGGTAGGAAATGGGTAGAAAATCACTCAAAATTGTTCATGACTTATTTAGCAAAAGCTGCTTTCCCCCAAAATCGATTTTAGCTGACTGCAGGTAAATTCATTTATGATAGACTTCTACGATAGAATTCTTAATAG
>NW_015604626.1:0-513 GCF_001515605.1 Sinocyclocheilus anshuiensis | reverse complement strand
GGGACATTAAAATTGCTTTGGGTTACCACAGCATCTGAATGAAAATGACTCTTAGCGCTTGTGGCCTGTGTTATGGCTACCTTCTCATCTGTTGCTTTTATCCTCCACTAGTTTTGGGGTTAGAAGGGCTAATGAGTAGATTACATGCCGTGGAGAGGGATTACAGTGCTTTACAGTGCTGTAGTTGCAGGGAAATATGTTGGTGCCAGACTTTCTATGGGAAGAATTAATCCAGGCATTATGGGTAAGCTGAGATTCGATGCCTTAGACGCTGATCTCATTGATGAAGCCAAAAGAATCCAGGTAGCAAGCGCTGCAGGATTTCTGACGTGCATGAATTGCATGCATAAATTGTGGTGTCGGCCTTGGAAAAGTGCTAAAGCTAACGAACTAGAGAGTTTTGTCAGATACCCAGGCTCAGTGTTAATGGAGTTGCAAAGTAAGGCACACGTTTAGATCTTCAATATCACTCAGGGCTTTATAGCGCAGTTTATGAGCGGAGACGGAGGATGG
>NW_015604625.1:0-513 GCF_001515605.1 Sinocyclocheilus anshuiensis | reverse complement strand
TGGTGATTGTGCACAACTTCTGTGAGCGAGCAGTGCTTGAACATGACAGCAGTAGATGTTTGCTAGCCGTGGTATCAAATTACAAACTATTAGTTGTGAAAATACTATAGTGGTTTGTCTGTCACTTTATTGCCATAATTTATGCTTTTAAAATAAAGTGCTAAATCTCTAAAAAGTGTAAACTTTAAAAAAAATAAATAAATATATAAAGACATTAATCTCTTTTTGATGTGTGGTGTAGTTTGTCCTGTGTCCTTTCTCCGATAAGCTAGAGGGCAGTAATGAGCAACAGCCAATAGACCTTAGTCAGGTTAGATGACATATTCAATTTAAAGTAGATGAAAATGAGGCTGTGAGGGATAGGCTTATAGGGTGTTTCTCAAACCGAAGGCTGCATATCGGCTGCCACGTCATCAAACGTCGCTGAAGGTCATCTCAATCGCAAGGAACTTTGGAAGGCAGCCTTCCTTTCGCGTCCTTCATTCAGCTGAATTTGAAGGATGCATGGGATGT
>NW_015604624.1:0-513 GCF_001515605.1 Sinocyclocheilus anshuiensis | reverse complement strand
TCTAGAGGCTCAAACGCGGGGTTTGATCGACACATCACCATCTTCTCACCGGAGGGCCGCCTGTATCAAGTCGGTAAGAGATCGCGTTATATCCACTATTCCTGTTTACAGCTCTAAACATGTTTACTGGACTAATGCCACTACTGGTGACAGAGTAATGCATATAGTATTCTGTGATTAACTCGGAATCGTAATGTGTGTTTTCTAGTCATATTGAAACTTTATTTTATTATTTCGCATGAAACACCACCACCTGTGGGTCCAGACCTTTTTAAGTTCAGAGCTAATCTTCATTAGTCAGAAATCCTTCACTCAATGCCATGACTTGAGTGTCCTTCAGAGTTCCTGGTCTGCTGTGTTTGTGTAATACTGAATGTGATGTTGGACAGAATATGCCTTCAAAGCCATCGGTCAGAGCGGGCTGACCACGGTGGCCATCAGAGGGACGGACTGCGCTGTGCTGCTCACACAGAAGAAAGTGTCGGTAAAACACACACTCTTAGTGTTTAATCT
>NW_015604623.1:0-513 GCF_001515605.1 Sinocyclocheilus anshuiensis | reverse complement strand
CTCAGTGAAGGTTAAAATGATTGATATCCTTACCTCTGCTTTATGTCAAAGTCTGATTTCAGGGCCAAATGAATTAGGAAGCTCATTTTATGGTCAGTGGTGCTTTTAAGAGCAGGCAATGACAAAATGACTAACCAGTTAATCGATTAGCATCTTTTAAGCTAAGCTAGCATCTGATATTTACATTTTAATAGCCTATAACAGATTGAAAGGGGCAAATTTGTTATTTAATTCTCAGATGATAGCTTGATCAGGATTATATGTTGATTGCTAAACTTAAGCAAGTTTGCAAATATATGTTGGCATTTTGCTATTTAGCTCTTTTCCACCTGAATCACTGTCAAAGATCCCAGACTCAAAGGCATAATACATTCCATTGGCCTCCTGTTGTAGTGTTTTGTTGGATTTTTTGGGGTTCCAGCTTGTAGCGGCTCTCGACCGGCCTCATTACTGTAGCGGTTGAGCCAGCCGGCTTCCATAATCAAAATTCAGTTGGTGTGCAGCTCCTGCTGA
>NW_015604622.1:0-513 GCF_001515605.1 Sinocyclocheilus anshuiensis | reverse complement strand
TTTTTTTTTCAGAATTATTTTATGTATAGAAAGTTCAGAAGGACAGGATTTATTTGAAATAGATTAAATAAATGAATGAATGAAGGAATGTCCTCACTAAATAAAATTATAATTAATAAAATAAATGTTATTAACCCAAACCCTTTTAATGTTAGTGCATCTTTTCATATAACAACAAATATTCCAGTCAAAATGAGCTGAACTTTATATTACAGGTATAACAATAATGAAGTAAACAGTTTAATAGACAAATAATCTGAACGTATGCGAGGTTGAGTTTTGGAAAATCACTGCACCTCCACAAGACAATGACTTGCACAAAGAAAAAAAAAATATTGTGGGAAGGATAGGGGATGGAAAATACCATTAATTCAGAACCATATACAATAGAATAGAACTGAATGGAAAGTCTCCACCATCATAGAACAAAAAGCGTGTGTGTGCATGTGTATTCGATCAGTAATGCTCCGTTGTCACGCTGCTGCCAACACGTAATCCATCTTTGCCATCTTG
>NW_015604621.1:0-513 GCF_001515605.1 Sinocyclocheilus anshuiensis | reverse complement strand
GAAAAATAATGATAGGCTAATACAACTGCACCTATTTATGAATAAAGTTTGATGATCAAGTATCAAAATAGTCTATAACAAAGTACAAAAAAAAAAAAACTAATGACACTAGTTTTTTTGACACTAGGTAATTTTATGCAGGCCTATACAATTTAACAATAGCCTATATAATAAAGTTTTGTTTCAAATGGATGAAGAACAGGCTACTAGCTTATATCATTTACGCAATAGGTGAAATTAAGTATGGAAACAGCTCAAGGGCAATTTTTTTTTTGCGATACACCAAAACTTATGCAACAATTCGTTTTTTCAGGGATGACGTCATCACACACACCATTTTATCGGTAAAAGGCCAGTTGGGTGGAAACAGGCTGATTTTTTTACGCACATTCTCAGTCGATAACAAAACAGCGCAAAAACTGAATGGAAACTTGGCTAATGTTAGTGCATTACTTAAGGTTAACTAACGAGATCTTATTGTAAGGTGTTACCTATTGGTCTTTATAATTCTTT
>NW_015604620.1:0-513 GCF_001515605.1 Sinocyclocheilus anshuiensis | reverse complement strand
GTGTTTGCGTTCCCTTGGCCTCTCAGCCAATAGCGTCTTGAGAAGTGTTAAAAGGCCTGTAATTTGGCTGTGCATATAAGATGACAAATTGAGTTTATTTTCAATGCAGAGTGATGCCAATTCGTATTAAATTATCAACCCCATACACTGTAAAAAAAATAAATAAATTAAATAAATAAATAAAAATAATAACAATTATTATTAAAAAGCATTTCAGTCTTTCTACTTCCTTCTACAGTAATGTTTAATTCATTGTATCGCTTGACATAGCTTTGTAACTATTTGTGAAGTTTAATAGCAATTTCTGTTTTATTTTTCAAAGTAAATCCTACATCAATTCTTTTTTTGGTCACACTTTATTTTAAGGTCCAATTCTTGCCATTAGCAAACCATTAACTACTAATACTGACTTTTAACTACTGACTTTTGCCTCAAACTCTTAATATGCTGCTGATCAATGTTAGTAAAGTAGTTGTTAAGTTTAGGTATTGGGTTGGATTAGGGATGTAGAAT
>NW_015604619.1:0-513 GCF_001515605.1 Sinocyclocheilus anshuiensis | reverse complement strand
TCTGAAATGGCTTTGGCGGTTTCTGCTCCTATGGTTTCATAGCTGGACAGCAGCTCCTCCACCACCTAGAATCACAGTCACACAGCGGTCAAACAAGCCATGACTGCGTTTGTAGTTTTATATCAAATAAGAAATGAATCTTACACGTCTGTATTCGTCCAGCGTGATGATGCCGTCCTTGTCAGTGTCATGCATGTTGAATAGAACTAAAGAGAAGAAGATATGCAGTTTATCAAAATGAAAATGTAAACCTCCAAACTATATTAATGCTGAAAGAAGTTGCCAAAAATAGTCTTTCAAAATTATAAATGTTAAAAGGGAAGTGGTGATGCTTAACCTTTTTTTAGAAATAAAATAAATATTTACTGAAATAAAATAAACATAAAAAACGCATTTATTTCAGCTATTTGTCAAGGCAAAATTGTTCATTTCTGTTTAGTTTGTGTTTACATAATATATGTGTGTGTACTGTGTAATATGTATATGTAATATATATTTATATATAATATAAAT
>NW_015604618.1:0-513 GCF_001515605.1 Sinocyclocheilus anshuiensis | reverse complement strand
CAAAAAGATGGTGGCCAAATACCCTGCATCCTTGCAGGATGTTATCGAAGGTGATATAGTTGGATCAGGGTATCACTCGCTGGTCAAGCAGATTCAGAATCGCATAGAAAATGTGAAGAGACCCAATGTACCGAAAATCAGAAAACGTAGCAGAATAGAAGACTCTGACACAGAGAAGATTCGTGCTGAAAGAAAGGCAGTGGTTCAAGACACTTGCGGCTGTGTGAATTGGGATTTAAAATGAATGCCGCTCAATGAGACTAAAGAGAGCCAGCTGGATAAACAAGAAAGGATGAAGATCAAGTCTAAAACAACAAATGTTGACCCAGAAGAAGTTAGCAACCTTCTGAAAGCAACATACTACTCTCAACGGAGCAAAGTATACAACAGCTTTGTGAGAACTGGCCTTTTCGATTTCAAGAGGTTGGTATGTGCGTACACTTCAAGCAGCTAACTGGAATTGATCTGAAGGAGATGTTCCTTAAAAGCTTGGATAAAAAGGGACAGCGGCTC
>NW_015604617.1:0-513 GCF_001515605.1 Sinocyclocheilus anshuiensis | reverse complement strand
AATTGCATTAGGTGGCCAAAAGCAATTATAGGAAACTTAATCTCCTTTGCAATTAGGCTCAGGGGCATTTTTTAACTATTGTAATTTATTTTTGCTACATTTCTATAAAGGTCAGTATAAATTGCTTTGTGTTATTAGAACAAAGGCTCGTTAGAAGGGGGCCGAGGGGGGGCACCTGTTCCTCTAGATGATTCTTCTCCTTTGCCGTCCTTCCTAAATTCCCTTTATCTCTCTGGGAGAGGATGTGCTACTGTGGATCTGCCGGCCTGGAACACTGATTTGACCTTGAACGTCCCTGGTTTGGCCCTCAGGTAGAATTAATTTTTTAAAAATACTTTCTTCTATCCCAACTCAGAGACAACTTTTGATTTCCTGAAGAGTATAAACTTTGTGGTACTTTCAAAACATTGCATTGGTAGCCTCTTGATACAGCAAAATGCAAATTAAGCTGTGTAAAAATAAATTAATAAAACAAAAACGCTAAAAAACGAATTATATAACACAATTACTAAT
>NW_015604616.1:0-513 GCF_001515605.1 Sinocyclocheilus anshuiensis | reverse complement strand
ATGAAATTTATTTACTGACAGATTTTGCCAAATAGGTTCAAAGGTAAAGGCTCAAAGGTTCCAATAATTCTGAAAACTTATAATGAACTCAAATTGAAACTAAAATGGTATTAAAATTAAAATGGTTTACATGCAATGTAAATGTCAAGACTATAATCATGAGCTCACTTATGGATTGAAAACAATACAGAAAAACCTGCATTTTGGTCTTGTGCTCTTGTGCAGTTCCTAGTCATTATAGCTTATCACCAATACATTAGATTAAACAAGAATATAGTACCATATAGTGATTTTGTGTTCTGTTCTGCTCTGCTCTGCTTCAGTTCCTCTGTTACATTTTGACATAAAATCCTAAGGGCTTTTAGGCAGAGCTATGACTGTTTTCACAGACAACTGGACAGTCTGGTTTTTGTTTGAGTTACTCTCAGCTTTGTGCCCATCCAGCTGTACAGAGACTCAATGATGTGCCACTATGTGATGTGTGTCGTGCCACTATGTGATGTGTGTCAATTA
>NW_015604615.1:0-513 GCF_001515605.1 Sinocyclocheilus anshuiensis | reverse complement strand
GTGTGTGTGTGTCCTGAGGCTCATTGATACCAGTGCTGATGTCATAGTGTTTTCCTGAATCCCAGCTCTGAGATTGTTGTCTAAAGAGGTTGTTCAAAGGTCAATGATCTCACACGTCAAGAAACTACACAATCCGATGTAAGAGCAATGACACCAACACTGGGCCGCTTCCTTTGAGATTTCATCGAACTGTTTTCACAAAGCTTTCTTCTTCTGCCTGAAACTACTAACATTTTAATATATGATCTTTTCGTTTGTGTTAATTGTGTTCAGTAAATGACACAGTGTTTACAAACCAATACTGACACAAAAATATACTTCAACATTTCATTAAACAAAAATATATTTCTAATCAGAGTTTATTTATATGTATCTGTATGTTTATTTACATACAGAAAAATAAATATGGCAGCTGTTTAATTGTAATGAACATCGTATCTATTAATCTATTAAAATTATCTATTATTATCTATTAAACATCGTATAGATTTTAAAATCTTGCGTATTACTTAT
>NW_015604614.1:0-509 GCF_001515605.1 Sinocyclocheilus anshuiensis | reverse complement strand
AAAATTATCAATCTTGCTTCCTGTGTCATTTGTCTGTGGTGTTTTTCTCTCAAGTGCACATGTGGAGGTCACAACCTTCTCTCTCTTGCTCTTTCTTTCCTTTAGAACCACCTCAGTTTGTGAAGGAACCAGAAAAACACATCACAGCTGAGATGGAAAAAGTAGTGGACATTCCCTGCCAGGCCAGAGGTGAGACACCTCCTGACACCTCCTAATGAGGTTTTTCAAGCATCAAGTGATTTGTTCTGCCTTACTGACAGCAGCATGCTGCACAAAGCATCCACATTTAACCAGAACAGATCAGTCAATCAGATGTTCAATATACAGCCATATGGAACATGATTTTTGAACAGTGTGTTTCATGGAAAAGTTGAAGCTTTGTTGCGTCGTACCTAGTTAGGTGTGCTAATGTTATATTGTTATATTCACCATTCATATATCATATATACAGTATATATATATATTCATATATACTGTATATATATATATATATATATATATATATATAT
>NW_015604613.1:0-513 GCF_001515605.1 Sinocyclocheilus anshuiensis | reverse complement strand
CTGATCTGATCCACAGAACCTGAAGCAGATTCTTAATTTTCTCTTTGAGAAATGTCTTTCGGTCATCTAAAGATTTGTTTCTAAAACTCCTGCACTTTTTTAGAGGGTGGGGCTTTTTTGTGTATTAGACAGTCGCTCAGGGCTTTCAGCTGTATTCTCCACAGCAGATGACTGAAATGCAAGTTCTGCTGGAACATTAGTTTTGTGTACATGCACGGGAACTTTCTGTCTCACTACCTTTTCTGTTTTAGTGAACTGATTTGTTGGTGTGGGAAGAAAAAAGCTCAGATAATTTCTGATTTTCGCCTGTTGTCTCACAAATCTGGAGAATATTATGAATGGAGGGAATGGCACGTTGTACTCTTCCTTGTATCTAAATCCTTTAGTTATCCATCTCTCCTGCAGGCTGTATGGGAGTTTTTCCACTATAGGTTTCAATCCACGAGCCGTGTCCAAATAATCAAGTCCAGGAAGGTACCCTTCACACTTAGCACATTCCAATTCTAGTAGGAT
>NW_015604612.1:0-513 GCF_001515605.1 Sinocyclocheilus anshuiensis | reverse complement strand
CTGATTTACACAGATTCAGTAGCAGAGAGTCTGTAACCGCTGATTTATACGAATGTGACATAAAAATGATTAGTCACATGTGGTGCCGCTGTGATCTGAACAAACTCATCAGAACCACATTGACATACACAGAGAGATTGTGTTATAATCACACAGAAAACAATAGAATGTGTAAAGACTTCCAAAAGTGATACGCACTGATTATTTCACAAAAAAAGAGCGAAATATATAGTTCTGCTCATGGATACATGGTTTAATTGTTCCCAAGTGGCTCCAACGTCAAACTCAAAAATGAGATGTTAATGACCTCGTAAGCGTTTGCAAACTCAGTGATTAGCCTAGTTCTTTCTCAAAAGTCAGCCAACGAATCAGATTAGAGGAAGTGCTGTCGAGTTTTGTGTTCAGACAGCCAGCAAACAGACTGTGGCTATGTCGTTTAAACCTAAAGGTCATGTGACACACACTCAAACAAAAAATATTTAGGCCTAAATTTAAGATTTATGTATTTGAATT
>NW_015604611.1:0-513 GCF_001515605.1 Sinocyclocheilus anshuiensis | reverse complement strand
TAATCCTACCCATCGCGTAGCATATACACGCCAAAGTCCATTTTTACATATCAATACCACGAGTTTTCCTTTTTATTTGGCATACTATTTATATGCACTTTCATGAGATTGGATTAACTTTTTCACCACTTTCATTAACATTTTTTAAGTTATATAAATGTTAGAACAAATCATTCTTAAAATGATGTTTATGGAATGTTCTTAAAACTTTATTCATATATGATATACACTCATAATGTTGAGTGAAAAGTTCTTAGAACAACATTCTCAGGAATGTCCTGATTTTATTTCGACAAGATGAACATTCATATAATACAAAGATAAATATTTTTAGAATAGTAATAATAAATGTTCAAATAACGTTATATTTTGGGTGAAATTAAAGTTAGTAGAGCATTGTTATAAGCGTTTTAGTAACATTTAAATAACGTTCTAATCATGACAAGAAAACGGGACATTTTAACGTTCATAGAATATTAAAAATAAACATTCAAATAACATTATATTTTGGGT
>NW_015604610.1:0-513 GCF_001515605.1 Sinocyclocheilus anshuiensis | reverse complement strand
AGTGTTGGGGTACTAGTTTTCCTCTATACTCTATTTGACCCAGCAGCATTCCAAGAGTACTTATATTTAGTCCAGCACTGGAAAGTTTCACTCTACTCATCAATGGTTAAGCCTTTTCAGATCAGAGTATGTGAGCGGTGCGAGGTAAAAAAAAAACCTGCAGCCTCTATCAGCTTCCTCATTAATCGTACGGCAACACAACATTAGTAATAAGAAGCTCATCTCATGCCTGAAGACTCCATGAGACTTTACACTGATTTACAAGAGCACTACCGTCTATCCCGCCCTTTCGCCAGTAATGATTCTGCCTGCTAATGGTGCGCATTAGTGTTAAAGTTGCAGCAGACCAGCACACGTTGCTGTCTGTGAAAGCAGATCAGTTTTATAGCTTTTCGTAAATTGGTTTGGGATAGCAAAACTGCAAGAAGGGCACAACACTACTCAGAAACAGTTCTTGGCAAGTACACCAACATATGCAGACTGCACTCAGCCGCTTCCGATTTTAGTGAACAG
>NW_015604609.1:0-513 GCF_001515605.1 Sinocyclocheilus anshuiensis | reverse complement strand
TTTTTTTTTTTTTATCCATTTGAAAACCCCTGCCTTGAGCACGGCATAGCATCACAGCCTCTACTGCCTTATTATAGAAAATGTTTGCAACAATATGATAGAAGACACCAATAATCGTTAAATAGCTCAATCACAATCACAATAACCAATTCTTCCACTTTCCGGAACACTAGACTCTGCAGTTGCATCAAACAAAGATTTTACTATAACGATTTGTTATTTTTTAATGACTCTGAATGCAGCTCTTCTAATTAAAGTTTAGAAATAGAATTAAATGTACTAATGGGTATTGCCATAATGTGATGTCTATAGCTATATTTTGCAGTTCCAGCATGTTTAATCAGTAAGAGTGCTCATCTGGCAACACTGACCATGGCAAACCCAATAATGTGGTAGCGTATTCTGTCGAGGTGCTATTAATGCTGTATTGATTTTCCTAGTCAAGGTCATGAGCAAAGAGAAACATCTCTTCTTCTGAGTACACTGATTGATTGTCTATTAGGGAAGAGCGTT
>NW_015604608.1:0-513 GCF_001515605.1 Sinocyclocheilus anshuiensis | reverse complement strand
ATATTGTTCAGATCCTGTTCTAACCTGTCTATCTCTGATGGCACGTACTCTATCTCCATTCCTAACCCTAATCATAATCTGCGAGACTTACTGCCTTAAATTAAGTTTTACTGTAAATCGCAGGCTTTATGTATGAAGACTGATGTTAGATGCAAAACACTTTTGAAGTCTGAGGCTGTAATTATAGCCCAGTACAATTATCTCAGTGCATTAATAGCAGTAGATAACGTCTCAATGAGGACAGAGCAGAATTAATCAGTAGGTAGCGCTGTGTGTGTTTTTGTGCAGTCAAGTTACTATAATGCTTACAAACACACAGTGGACAAAATGTCTCAGTGACAAAACATGAATAAATATAGACCACACATAATCAGCTGTTTTGAATCTATTAATAAAGCAATAATTTCAGAATGTGTTATTTACTATAACGCACTGCTTATATATATATATATATATTATAATTAGGGCTGCAAATAATATGCGGGTAATCACATTCAAAATAAAAGTTTATGT
>NW_015604607.1:0-513 GCF_001515605.1 Sinocyclocheilus anshuiensis | reverse complement strand
TCTCATTGAAATTCAGTGTTTCTTTGTCTTGTTCAATCATTTATTATTAATTCAATTATATTTCTTATTCAGATCGTGAGTGGCTCTAATCTGGGATATTATTGAGATTCTGAATTATTGAGAATACCATTAGAAATCGCTCACCTTGGGGAAAGAATTTGTCGTCTTTGTGAGTTTTATGTTCATCCATTAAAAGTTCCTCACATTGTTGGAGATTTGGAAGCGTTATGAAACCCACTGCAATGAAATCTTAACATGGCACCAGTTTTAAGTTTTTTGTCCACCACAGAATTAGTATCCAACACTTAAAGTCTCGATGTTGAAGGACAGAGAATGTCACCACACAAAGAACAAATTTTACTTCAGAATACTGAATGTGACAGGAAAATAAATCTCTCCTGTAGAAGCTACATCACAGGTTTGACTGGCAGAGTCCTCAGACGGCCTGTTGCACCCTTGTCTAAGCGCATTTGGAGAATGATATCGGTTCTTTGAGTGCATTCTCGCTGACAG
>NW_015604606.1:0-513 GCF_001515605.1 Sinocyclocheilus anshuiensis | reverse complement strand
CTCTCCAGTATCATTTATTTAGCCGGACACATGATAATAATGACTGTGTGTGAGGACGTGTTTGCTTTCATTATCTTCCTTCCTGTTCAATTACATGGAAACTGGTTCCCGGAACCTTCCTATGTGCTCCTGACCGCTACAAAGATGAAAGATGTGGTAATAAATGGAATGGAGGGATTGGTTCGGTGTGTATAAAGGGGAATAAGGAGTCAGTGTGCCGTCACATGTTTTTTACTGTAATTAATATTACAGCTCGCTGTCATAACCATGCATGAGAAGTTCCCGTAATCGTTTGCCAAATTCTCGGCAAATCCCAGCAGCCCTGTAAATCCATCTAAATCTCCCTCCACATTTTCCTCTTCTCCTTTCTTTCCCCTTTTCATTTTTCTTTTTTAATTTCCTTCTGTTCTCCCCATCCATTGTCTCTGTTTGTCTTTGCGCCGAGTACTCTTCCAATTCAATCGTTTGCTCAATCAATCTGTTTTCTCTCCTCCTAGTCCACTTTTCTTTTCT
>NW_015604605.1:0-513 GCF_001515605.1 Sinocyclocheilus anshuiensis | reverse complement strand
GACGAGTAACCCTGGGGATATTTTAAGCTAAAACGGCTTGCCATACAAGACAGGTTTGCGATTACACCCATGTAGCTAGTCCCACCTGCTGAGGGCTGCTTTTCAAAATAAAAGCTCCATGTGGTGTGGTTATATTAATCTGAAAAGGTATTTAGAAAACATACTAATTGCATTAACTTTATTGTAACATTAAGAGTACGACTCAGATGTGATTTGTTATTGAATAGGTTTTGTAGTATATTACTGTGCTATATATATATTTTTTTGATATCATAATAATAATAAAACTAAATTATTCTATATTAGGCTTATGGTTATAACTGACAAAAGACAACAGCTGGTAATGCGCTTTCGGTATTGCACAGCTGCGTGCTGTGTTGCAGAGTATCTTTAGTAATGTTTTAAATAAGTACATAATATCCAATTATAACAATAAATATAACAGGTCTTGATCATATGATTTGGTACATTATTATTATTAGGGATGTAACGATTAACCGCGAGCCGGTTGAA
>NW_015604604.1:0-513 GCF_001515605.1 Sinocyclocheilus anshuiensis | reverse complement strand
AGCTGTCTCCTCTGGTGGGACGTATATTGCTGTGAATAAACAAGCGTTTTGCTGGCTCCCTGGAGGCCTGGCCTTAGCCTGGTTCCTATTGTAATGCTTCAGGTCAGCCATCGCTGCCGCCATTCGCCAGCAACATGCTTCCAATTAGGAGTGATGAAACAGGAAATAACTGCAAATTTGACATTCCTGGCATGGCAGCGTACAGCTTTGTGTTTGTAGTACAGGCCAGAGTACGGTGATCTCTTTCAACAGTACATCTATAGCATAGTTTCAGGTCCCTCATGAGCCATATGTTTTGTGAGTTAGTCACGCTTTCTCTGATTGTCGATTTACAGATTATGCATGAAAAGCACACAATAAATGCATCATGTTGACTGACATGTTCAATGAATTGTTCTTTTCCATCCTGATTCTTAATGTCTTATTTTCTTTTACCTTCACTAGATCAGGCACAGCCGTTCGAGATTGGGCCCTCGACAGCTGTTGCAGGAGATGATGTTACATTGACCTGCA
>NW_015604603.1:0-513 GCF_001515605.1 Sinocyclocheilus anshuiensis | reverse complement strand
CTTGAGGTACCTGAGCAATGGGAGGAATCTGGGCCTCAACTAATTGACCAATCAGAAGAGGTCCGCTTGCGTTCCTTTACTACTACTATTCATAAGGTGAACAGTATGGTGGCCTACAAGAGGACAAACTCCACGTGATTTCTCTTTCTTTTTTCTTTCTTTTTTTTTTCTGTTCAACTTTTCAGCCTTGTGTATATATCTATATAAAGCTCATTTCTTGTTTGTAATTTTAAAGAATGTATTTCCTGAGAAATACAATAAATTTCTTGTTTCCAAGATTGTATTGTTGATTTTGTTTATTTGATATTTTGCAGTAGTTATACTCTAGATGGCGACAAAATCTAGGTTTACATTTCCTTGTGTGAATTGCACCGAGCCTGTCGAGAACGCATCTGGGTCTGTATTTCAACCCAAATTCAAAAGACTTTTTCCTTTAATATTTTGCATAAATAATTTTACTACTGCATACTGGTTCTACCTTAAAAAAAAAAAAAAAAGGATTTAAAAACTATT
>NW_015604602.1:0-513 GCF_001515605.1 Sinocyclocheilus anshuiensis | reverse complement strand
ATGATCAGAGGAGCAGCAGTTTCATTAAGAGAGAGATGGAAAAACGCCTCTGAGGCCAGATACCTCCACGCTTGTGTATGTGTGTGTGAGGGTGAGGACAAGTGTGTGTGTTTGTTCTATACAAAATTATATGTCTGTTTCATGTTTCTCATATAACTCCACAATCTGTAATAAAATTATTTCAGGTTAATATTTAATGTAAAGCACATTTGTTTGGTAAGTAAATAAGCAGGATAATTTGCAGTCATCTAGTCAAAATAGACTGACTATAGCTGACAGACGGACTGTTCTGATATATAAAAATCTGTATCTGATAATCAATATACACTGTAGTTCAAAAGTTTGGGGGCAGAAAGATGTTTTTTAAAGAAGTCTCTTCTGCTGACCACGACTGAATTTTTTGGTTAAAAAATACAGTAAAAACAGAAATATTGCAAAATATTATTGCAATTTAAAAACTGCTTTCTGTTTGAATATTTTTTTAAATATAATTTATTCCTGTGATCAAAGCTG
>NW_015604601.1:0-513 GCF_001515605.1 Sinocyclocheilus anshuiensis | reverse complement strand
CCGTGGTGTGGCTGGAGCAGGAGCGCCTCCAGTAGAGACTCATCCTGACGTGTCTCACACTTACTGTTGTTTAGGATTAGTTATGGGACGGATGGTTAATGAACACACCTGTCATATAGTGGTTACATCTCAAATATTCCATAATGTGAATCCTTTCATTTGAATTAAAAAACATTTATATAGTCTAAACATTTTAACAAACTGATACTGGAGATTGGGTTTTCTGAAGCTTTATGTTCATGTTTCATATCATCTTTTTACTATGCACTTTGTTGAAGTAGTAAACTTTAGAGACTGTAGGTATCTGTGAAATGATCCATATATGATCTCCAACCGGGAGAACTGCATGCCTACATTCATGCAGTGTTTGGGATTGACAGCTGTATTTACTATCAGGTGTTACAATAGAAAATATTTCTGATATTGATCAAATCTGTGATCCATCTGTTGTGTTTGTGTTTCTATCAATCAATTCGAGTCATTCCTGAGGCCCATAAATATGTAGTTTGAGAT
>NW_015604600.1:0-513 GCF_001515605.1 Sinocyclocheilus anshuiensis | reverse complement strand
CCAATTTTACAAAGAATAAGGCATCTTTTATCCACTGAGTATGGGGGGTTCGACTTTTCCAAAGCATCAAAATACGACTAATGATAGTTAACAAAATATGCTAACACACTAGTGTTTTTTTTCTCTCTCTGCAGATCTATTTCTGCTGTGGCAAATGTGCTTCACAGGGTTTTACCTCCATCGCTAACAAGACAATTAATGGGTGTAATTTATAAGACATGTAATTATATTGCTGTCTGGGATTTACATATTTCAAATATTTATATATTTATATATATAAACTATATTGTAGGCTATATTGTTTTTTTTTCCACTCTCATTTTCAACTCGTTCCCTGGTGAAGGCTAATATGACCTTATAAGAGATTATGACTAAAATAATTCTGGTTGACTAACTTCGCAAATTGGTCATGTCACAAAGCACTTTGCGAGCTGCAGATTCAGCAGCGTGTGGGGTGTGGAGTGGCATATAGCTACTCAGTCCAATTATGGATTGCTGTCACCACTTCCAGCT
>NW_015604599.1:0-513 GCF_001515605.1 Sinocyclocheilus anshuiensis | reverse complement strand
ATTTATTGTAAGTTGCTTCAGAGACATAAAGTATTGCAAGTATTACATACAACAATAATAAAACATTGACAAAAAATAGAAATTTACTTGGTACTTAAGTACTTTTAAAGGGGTCTATCTTAAAGGGGTCTATCTCTGGGATTATCACATGCTTTGTGTACTGTAGTAACCTGGGTAAACACTGTATCTCTGCTTTTCCATAAGCATCACCTACTGTCAGAGAGTGAATTTGCATTTTCATTCAGCCCATTTATTATTATCATTATTTATTTATTTATTTTTTTACAAATTTGGCTGAACAGACAAATCACGTGAAAATTGGAACTAATTTTTGCATGTCAAATTTTGTGTGTGTACACAGGCCTTATTTCGGACATATTCTGACAACAGGACAAATGGATGAAGAAAGATTTACTGAAGTGATGAAATGTTTGCTTTGACATGTCCAGAGTATACTGTCACAAATCATGTCCATGAACTTCCGTCCGCTTGCCACCAGAGGTCGCCCTCCCA
>NW_015604598.1:0-513 GCF_001515605.1 Sinocyclocheilus anshuiensis | reverse complement strand
GTCTTCTTTCAGACTAGTGGAAAGAAAACATCCAAAATACACATTCAAGTGTTTATTTTATATTGCATCTATTTGCATCTGTACATGTTAGTTGCATGTATTGTAATTTTATTGTATCTTTAAAGTGATTTAGCCTATGAAGCGTTAAAAACGCATATCCAAAATCCCCTCTGTAACCTTCATCAAAATGAAACAATTGGCTTTATCCAAAGCTCAGATTTCTATTCTGAACTCTAGAAAAAGTGCAACTCTTTATTTCTAAACAGCAATGACATTTCAAGGCCTTTATCAGACATCATAAAAATAAGTTTATGCAATTTACTGCATTTTTAATTTGATAATGCAGCATTTGCATATTTAAACAACTTTTCACAAAACGTGTAGTAGGCCTACAAAAACTGTCTTGATCAATCAGCTGGGGAAGTATGGTGATATCTAGTAGTTTTTTACCTATTCATCTGTGGTGTCTTGCCTTAAAGGGGTCATATGATGCTGCTAAAAATAACATTATTT
>NW_015604597.1:0-510 GCF_001515605.1 Sinocyclocheilus anshuiensis | reverse complement strand
TGTGTGTCCAGTTCACTGACTGACCAGCTGTGAGAAACACTGAGCAAACAGACGATCATCTAATGATCAACAGACAGGGAAGAGAAACAGGGAGGAGCAGTGTGTGAGATGGAGGAGCGTGTGGGAGAATCAGAGATTTGTGTGTGTGTTTGTGTGATCTCTGCGTCTGCGCAGACGCTCCGGCTCACTAACGGTAGGCTAGCGCTCTGTTTCTCAGTTACTCATGATAAATCCAGACAGATGAATGAATGATGGCTGGGTGTAGACGGCATTCAGTGTCAATCTCGTGATATATGAGTGTCATATGGGATCTCGTGGGATTTTATTGGCCTGTAGATGTGCAGACGGGAGTGTTGTGTGATTTGTGATTTGAACAGTTACTGAACTCTGATCAGCTGTGGGCTGCGGTGATGGTGCAACTTTAGACGCTGGAGTTTTACTATAGTAACTGCATTTGCATAGAGACTGTGTGTGTGTGTGTGTATGTGTGTGTGTGTGTGTGTGTGTGTG
>NW_015604596.1:0-513 GCF_001515605.1 Sinocyclocheilus anshuiensis | reverse complement strand
GCCCGATTCAAGCGACTTGTCAGCTGCACGTCATAACCGGAAGTCAAATTTACCACTCTTAATTAAACTTTGTGGTGACGTTCATGTACATTTAACTCTTAAATACGATCTTGACTTGAACGCACCATAAGAAGACAATTATTGGCTAGAATATACTGAAAAATGGAGTAGACTATGCCAAAAGTCAAAGGTTTTTATGAATTTTTAGTAACATAATTTTGTTCTTTCCAGTCTTTGGATTTCACTCAAGTTTACTCAATCTGTTTTTAATGAAAAAAAGAAACTTTCAGCCTTCAGTAAGTGATTTTTCTGTCTTTTTCTGCAGATGGTAAATGGTGGATTCTGGACAACGGCGTCCTCAACATCACCAGCATCACGTTCGCAGACCGCGGCAAATACACGTGCATGGCCTACAACGCGCACGGCAAGGCCAACTGCACAGTGACGCTGCGCGTGGTCTTCACCAACGGAGATATGGGTGTGTACTACATGGTGGTGTGTCTGGTGACGTTT
>NW_015604595.1:0-512 GCF_001515605.1 Sinocyclocheilus anshuiensis | reverse complement strand
AAAATAATTATCTTTAAAATAGCATCATATGACCCCTTTAATAATCACCCAGTGTCCGAGTCCCTCTCATATCAGAACAGAAGTTTACCTTGGCAAGAGGGGTGGATCTGAATGTCAAAGTGTGTGGCTGTGTATACAGATAGGAATATACATGATTAAAATGCTAGCTACTTCTTGTCAATGGGTCCTTGAGCATTGGAAAGGACCTTTGGATGAAAGCTAATGTGGAAACATTTAATACAAAAGTCTTAATAACATTTTAATAATAATATATATGTATTATAATATTATTAATAATATACACATATGGTATACAATTTTACATATGGTATAAAATTTTAATATATATTAAAATAGAAAACAGTTATTTTGAATCACATAAATTTTTCTTAAAATCTTTTATTTTATATACACTACCGTTCAAAAGTTTAGGATCAGTAAGAATTTTCATGTTTTTGAAAGAAGTTTATTATGCTCATCAAGGCTGCATTTATTTGATCAAAAATACAGAA
>NW_015604594.1:0-512 GCF_001515605.1 Sinocyclocheilus anshuiensis | reverse complement strand
GAGACCTCCCTGAGGCCAAGAGGGAGTAAGCTATAAAGAGATAAAATGAATACTAATGGAAAGATGATTGGCATCGAAGATGGGACACAAATGGAAGGGCACGAGGACAGGGCAGGGACGACGAGTGATCATATAAAAAATGCTACAGCACTGCCCTTGTAGAGGTCAGTGTAAAAACACTAAACATTTTGACTCTGATTTGGCTGCGTTAGTTTGAATAACAAGGTGTTTTTAGGATAAGAATAAGAATAAGAAACCCTGTAGGACTTGGTTTTTGACTCACCCACCTGGAAAGATGCCGAGCCGACCTGACAACAGTGTTATTGGGATTCGAATCTAGGATCCTTGTATCTCCAGAACCTTTTACAATTAAAGTCTTGCAATGAAGTTTTTTGGTAATTTTTAATTAATAATTTGTAAATGGAATTCTGTACACTGATCTATATTTTTATTAAAATAGTATAACTGATATATTAAAGGGGTCCTATTATGCTTTTTCACTTTTTCAACTT
>NW_015604593.1:0-513 GCF_001515605.1 Sinocyclocheilus anshuiensis | reverse complement strand
AGAGTGGCATCTGTAGCCCACATGTAGCATTTTTAAAAGGCATGTGGAAACGTAAGCTTTACAAGCGTCCCCAGCACAGGGGATACAGACCAATACACACAGGTACACACTCTGACAAATATAGGAGTTATTCTTCTGAAAGACTGCCATTAGCTTTACAGCACTGGTTAAAGCCTTTCAATTTACAGCTGTGTAAATCAGCATCTAAGGTTGATCTTGGGTTAAACTCCAGATGACTTTAAACCTGAAGAAAAAAGTGACGTGTGAATTAGCCAACAAGTGTATATAAATCTATGCATCCTCAACAGGATAACAACAAAAAAGATTAATAAAATAACTGCTAAAAAACTAACACATTGGTGCATTGCGGTGCATTAAAACAAAATCCCCAAGTTTTTTTTTTGTTTTTTTTTGCTATGAATTTTTATTTGTTATGCATATAAGGGACTCTTTATATAACAGTTACATAAAACCAGCTTCGTTTTTCCAATCTTTTGCAGCTATATATACACA
>NW_015604592.1:0-513 GCF_001515605.1 Sinocyclocheilus anshuiensis | reverse complement strand
ACGCAGAATGACACAATGTCTCAATGTGACTGATAGAAAGGTAGAATGTGTCTGCAGCACTGGAGAAATCAATCCTTCCCTTCGTCTGCCGTCTGCCTCTCTTCCCTCTCAAACCGCATAAGCTGAACCCTCCCCTCCATGATTATATCAAATCTTTTTTATCAGCTCTTTTTATCGTTTTTAACTGCAATTAAGGCAAAGTTCATCTCATTGTCAAAAAGTCTCCTTTTGTTCTGTGAAGAGGGGAGCCTGGGTCTATTGCGTATTTGTGTGTGTGAAACACGGACAGACGTGTGCAGGCTTCCGGAGGGATTCTTTGTGAAAATGTTGTTGTGTATTTATTTTTTTTATGTGTTATGACACTGTTTGGACTGTGCGACTGATTTCCATCCCCCATGAGGCTTTGGGCTTTGTCTAGCTGGATTCGAGGGCGGTAAATAAGTGCTAATGGAAGTGAATGGGAGGGACTTGGGGAGCGCTCTCTGTCATCACTTTAGAAGGTTGTGACCCCTG
>NW_015604591.1:0-513 GCF_001515605.1 Sinocyclocheilus anshuiensis | reverse complement strand
CTTCATCATCTCATGTCATTTTCACAATCCGTGATTCATGTTTTTTTGTGTTTTCTTCTTGGCACTCCATGCACGATGGGTCGAAAAACTGCATGGGTGGATTTTCCATATTGCATGTACAAGGGTTGAGCGTTGAAGCGAGTCAGGCCAGCTTTAAATGTCCATGCTGAAGGATGAGGCATTAGAGGCTTCAACACTCAAATGAGCAGAAACCAGATGCAAGGGACAAATCTATTTCCTGAGTTATTGTGACGGTCACACACACTGTTTTCTCTAGTAGAAAGGAAATATCAGAGAGCGTTTTCTGGATGGTTCGAGTAGATTAGTAGAGCAATAAATGGGCCCGAATGCCTACACAGAAATCATTGTAGACTCAGCTTTATAGAGTATTTTGTATGAATGTAATATATGATATATTATATTGTGTATTATAATAATTAAATGGTTTTATAATATATATAATATAAAATAAAATAAAAATATATTTAGGAAGCATTTTAAAACTAGTTTCAA
>NW_015604590.1:0-512 GCF_001515605.1 Sinocyclocheilus anshuiensis | reverse complement strand
AGTAACTGATCACATGTAATCTGGATTACGTAATCAGATTCCAAAGATTAAGTACTTGTAATTAGATAAAATTACAATTTAAAATACTCAGAATCAGACTACAGTTACTCTATTGATTACATGGTTACATATTATTCACACAATAGCAATAAATTATTCATAATTTCTGGACTCTCCCTCATTCTTCTGTTTCATCTTTTAAATTTTCCTTTCTAAAATAGCCTACCGCTTATATATGCTCAGAAAGTCTTCCAGTTTTGTGGTCATTCACACGAAGACTAGTCACTAGTTGGGTGGCTATAATTACACAGAAAATTGAGTGGCCACACAGCATTTGACCACTAGATTTACATAAAATCATTTCAGTTTTAAGAAGTGTTTTCTCAGCATTTAAACATTGCATAAACTACTGATGAACACATTCATTTTTATTTAATGCATCACTCAGTTGGTTATCTAACCATGTTTTTGGAAGGCTTTTGTCTTTCAAACACATTAAAATGCACAAATTC
>NW_015604589.1:0-512 GCF_001515605.1 Sinocyclocheilus anshuiensis | reverse complement strand
GTGAGAGTGTGTGTGTGTGTGTGTGTCTGAGTGTGAGTGTGTGTGTGTTACACAACTGCAAAACAATAGTCCCATCAGCACATGGTTTCAGGTTGAAACCGGAATCGAGGGGCTACAGTTAAACTTCTGACCTCGTCTCTATGTTACGCTGCCTGAAGCGTCACTGGCCTCGTTTTCCTCAGCGTTTCTTTTTTCCGTTTTGCCTGCATGGGACATGCTTTGAACATTGTTACCCCCACCGGGGCCACATCTTGTGTTTAGGGTGTGTTTGAGGGCCTTTGACTCAGTTGTTGAAACGTCTATACATTAATTGTATGTGTGTGTTTATTTTGCTATAGTTTGAGGACAGAACTGTTCCTGAACTGTTTTGTTAATTTACATTACATTTTTTTTAATGTTTATGAAAGAGTCCCTTCTGCTCAACGAGGCTGCATTTATTTGATTAATGCAGTAAAATTTGATTTATGCTGTAAAAATGTGAAATATTATTATAATGTAAAACAGCTGTTTTC
>NW_015604588.1:0-512 GCF_001515605.1 Sinocyclocheilus anshuiensis | reverse complement strand
GGACACCGGCCCTCCAGGACTGAGTTTGGGCACCCCTGCTCTAGAATGTTTATAACATTTCTGCAAATACGTTGAATCTGCATTCTGTAGACGCAGTTGAGTTCAAATCTGTGCATTGATGATTGACGTGTGTGCGTGTGCTCGTTTGTGTGTTTACACTGTAACGAATCGCTGTTCTTTTTACAGCAAAAAAAACTAAAGTAATGTACAACCATTCCTAAAAATGAACTTCCTGTGTCGTTAAGAACAGGAGATAGTTTAAAGCCAGGCTATGAGTTACAAACTGTATTTGCACTCTAAAACATAATTGTAAAGATGTTTTTAATTTAACACATTTTTAGTTATTTTCTTATTTCTTATTTTCTTATTTTGAAAAAGTAAAAATCATCTGTTATTCATCAAAACACACTACCGTTCATTTGGGGTTGGTTAAAAATAAATTAATACTTTTATTTAGCAAGGCTGCGTTAAATTGATCAAAAGTGACAGAAAAGACATTTATAATGTTACAA
>NW_015604587.1:0-510 GCF_001515605.1 Sinocyclocheilus anshuiensis | reverse complement strand
TTTAGAAGTTTCATCTGGTCTTGTTGAGATATATAGTTGAGTGTATCATCAGCATAACAGTGGAAACTAATCCCATATTTCTAATAATATTACCAAGGGGCAACATGTATATCGAAAATATAATAATTGCATTACTATTATTATTATTATTAGTGTTAGTGTTATTATAGCCCTCATACATTCTATTGTACAATGATAATATATTTCTGTCTATTTTCTTCAAGTTAAACCAGACTTTTATTTTGACGGGTTGCCATGAAGACCTTTAAAGTGATAGTTCACCCAAAAATAAAAATTCTATCACTTACTCACGCTCAAGTTTTCCAGACCTGCGTGAGTTTCTTTCTTCTGTTCAACGCAAAAGAAGATATATTTTTATGAATTTTGGTTAACCAAACAGTTGCTGGTTGCCATCGACTTCCTTAGTATTTTAATTTATATTTATATATATATATATATATATATATATACACTATGGAAGTCAATGGCTACCAGCAACTGTTTGATTAC
>NW_015604586.1:0-512 GCF_001515605.1 Sinocyclocheilus anshuiensis | reverse complement strand
TTTGTTTCTGTATTTTAAAATGTATATTTTTTATATTAACATATTTTAATGATAGTATATTTATTTAACAAATTAATTATTTTATTTTTCAAGATAAACAGAAAATAGTACAAACTTTGCTAAACTGATACTGGCCACCTCATACATTTATACAATTTTTAAAACAAAATAAAGGACTTGTATGATTTATTTTCAAACTAAATCTGTTGCTCCATTTATGTTCAATACAAACATATATGGTTTTTCTGCAATTATACATTTTAGGTGCAGTGAAAAGCACATTTTTCTTAAGGTGTGCAATTAGCCTCGTTGTACCCTATATTGATTCAAAGTGTCATTTTTGTTATCAACTTCAATGTTGAACTGAAGCATGCTTTTATTAAAAAAGAATCAAAGATCAGATGTGAGTAAATATAATAACTGCAGGAGTTCATTACAGTCTGTGATGACAGCATGAGAAGATTGGGTGCAAATGTTTTTTAAAGTACAGAAAATATAACTTTTGTCTGGCA
>NW_015604585.1:0-512 GCF_001515605.1 Sinocyclocheilus anshuiensis | reverse complement strand
TGCTCCGAGCAGTGTTCATTTAACACTCAGGATTTTACTGTGTAGCACTTTTTTAACATAGCACTAGGGAAACGCTTGCCAGTGGTTTTAAAAATCGTTCGCTTGTGCTGCTTAAACTAAAAAAAATTAAAACCACTGGCAAACATTTCCCTAGTACTACGTTAAAAAAAAAGTGCTACGACATACAGCACGGAGGTCAGAGTTAATGAACAAGAGCAGTGCAATACAACGCAGTGTTTTCCCAGAGTGAGACACCCTTGGCACACGCTTGCATCCCCAGAACAGTGAACTCAGTCCGGACTCTTCCCCACAACGGCGGCAGCGGGTTTATTTATTGCGCATGAGAGGCTGATGGCTGCTCAACACTTCCAGAGAGTGCCGCCAATGCCAGCATGACCGACAGTAGTATTTGAAACAGACCTGAAGAGTTGAAAAAATAAACGTTACATAGCGCAATATGGCAAGACTTTGGTTGGCTGGTGCTGTATGGAACCGATTTATTTATTTGTAGG
>NW_015604584.1:0-512 GCF_001515605.1 Sinocyclocheilus anshuiensis | reverse complement strand
TGCTGATGTTGTTTCTGATGTAAAGAACTCCTGGATCAGAAAGTTAGTTGGGTTCACTGTGCTGAAGCCCACAGAGAGGTAAACATAGTCTTTAATTTTGCTTCAACTACTGCAATTTATGCCATAATAAATATGACATTTATTTTCTGTTGTTGTGCAGATATGGGCATGTGCTCTGTGGATGGATCGCAGGACGGGAGTCTGAGTACATGGAAACTCTGTCTGAACATGAAGTTCTGCACAGTGCCACACAGCTCCTGCGCATATTTACTGGTAACATTTTTACTATGTACTAGAGGTTAACAGCTTAATAGGACATCATTTGATGGGGTCCAAAAGTCTGAGACCACACTAAAAATGTGGGATTAAAAATCTAATTTAATACCTGGAAATATACAGATCAGATCACATGTAAAAAAAAAAATAAAGAAATAAAATAAAGAAATAAATAACTTCTGAAATTTTTCATAATTTTCAGGAAATCCAACTATTACACCAAGGAAGCTTTTAAG
>NW_015604583.1:0-512 GCF_001515605.1 Sinocyclocheilus anshuiensis | reverse complement strand
AGGAAAAATTGAAATCGCATCATATGACCCCTTTAAAATCTATATGTTTGAATTCCACTCCTCGTTTCCTCGCTCCTTCGTCTCCGTGCTCCTCACAGTAGCGCACCATGACAGAATTCCGGACCCGTACAGAAAGTAAGCGGTGCCCCTTCTCCCCGTTTTGTTTCCGATTTTTGAAAGTCTTTTGTTTTCTTGTTTTTTCCCCTGTGATCATGGAAATTGCCGCTCGTTTCTCCGCCTTAGCCTGCAGAGATCTCCCCTTCTTCGAGTACGCGTGGGAATGCCTGGGAAGTACGCCGCAGCGACGGCATTGGATGACGCCACCATCAATTCTCTGTTCTGGTTCGGGGTCAACTACCATTGCCCCATGGACCTCCCAGACACCAAGGGACTATGCTGGATGGAAGGGATCTACCAGTCTCTGGGGAGTGTCCGGGCCCGAGCCAGAACCAGCCCGCCGGCCGCGGCTCTCTCCAGCCTGCCGGCCGTTCCTCAGTCAAGCCCGCCGGAAG
>NW_015604582.1:0-512 GCF_001515605.1 Sinocyclocheilus anshuiensis | reverse complement strand
TTTTTTTTTTTTAATGTAATGTTATAATCTGTCTAATAACAGAAATGAACGTAGTTTTATATAGTAAAGCACATCCACACATGAGTAACAGAAAAGATGCGTCGCAGCAGTACATCATAAACACACTGTCTGCTCGCTGGCCTGTAAGAGATTCATCCCATCATTGTTTGTCAAGAAAGTAGTCTGTGTTATATGATACGTTTTTTGCGTCATCTGAGTTAGGCAGAAGAAAGTTTGATTTTTAACTAGAATATTTTATTTTGACCTGGAAGTTTGAGCATTGTGCAAGTTGGTGTTTTAAGATTGTGTTTATAGTTGTGAGAAAATGATGAATTGTTTAATGAATTGTGTGTTATCAATCAAGAGAAACTGTAATAACCAGAAAAGTTTGAAAGAAAAATTTATGCTGGCTTGTCTTGTTTAACAAAGGTAAATAGTTTGGTCGGTTAGGTCAGAATAGATAGATGTTCCGGGTGGTTGCTAAAGTGTTGCTAGGAGATTCCGTGTTGCTA
>NW_015604581.1:0-512 GCF_001515605.1 Sinocyclocheilus anshuiensis | reverse complement strand
GCACTCAGAGCAAACAGAGAGAGCCCGTGGCATCTGTGCACTGAGCGAGAGAGTTAGCCGGTGAGGGCTGGTCTGAGTGCACTGCTATGAAGGTAAAGCGTCCTGACAGCAGATCTGATCTGATGTAAGGGCATATACCAACAAAACACAGCATCATTCTTAATACTCACAACACAAAATATGTTCAAAAATAATTTCTAACTATACAGTATCTCTATAGTATCATCGTAACCTTTTGTTCTTAACTGGTTGCATACTTTTTTTTGCCACACTCTAATGTAAAACGTCTGGTGATGCTGATATGAAACAAACCTTGAAAAGACATATCTTTTTAATTTGTTTTAAATTAATTCTTATTTTCTTTTAATATATTGTACACTCTAATAAATGATGAATATTATTACTATTATTATTATTATTATTATTAATTGTTTTAATATATAATATTTGTTGATTTATTTTATGCTTTCATCCTGATTTGTTCCGGTTTGATGCCGAGGGGTTTTATGGTA
>NW_015604580.1:0-508 GCF_001515605.1 Sinocyclocheilus anshuiensis | reverse complement strand
GATAGATAGATAGATAGATAGATAGATAGATAGATAGATATTTAGTGATCAATGACTGCTGCAATATTTAATATGAACTCATAATAATTTAATCATTTAAATATTTAAAAAATTATTATTACATTCAAATTACATTTTAAAAAATTACAATTTATTTGAACTAAGCTTCTGAAATGACTCGTTCTGAACATTAGCAACATATAAATACATCTGAAAGCATGAACACATGTAGCAATGGTCCAAAATCGAAATTATTATTTCTGGAAAAGAAACTATTAACATTACAAATGTACACAAGGTAAAAATGTAGTTAAATAAACTGTTTAAAAATGCATGCTGTGACCCCTTTATGGACATGGAATGAAATTATTATTTATTTTTAGAATAAAAGAGAAATTGGTTTTGTCAATGTCAGATTGTCTCTAACGGGTCAGTGTTTTTGCTCCTCAGGTGTTCATACGGATACTCGGGTAGTTACTGTGAAATGGGGAAGTCTAGAGGTGCTCCT
>NW_015604579.1:0-512 GCF_001515605.1 Sinocyclocheilus anshuiensis | reverse complement strand
TGAAAGTTTCAAGTATACCTAGTAAGACCTTGATTAGCTGGTTCAAGGTGTGTTTGATTAGGGTTGGAGCAAAACTCTCCAGGACACCAGCCCTCCAGGACCGAGTTTGGCGACCCCTGGCATAGAGAAACCTTCTGAGTTGCAACAACGTTCATTCCTTGTGTAGGCAGCTCTATCTGGATATAGAGTGACCCTTGCTCTATGCACTGCATTTTAATGGTGAAATAAAATTGCTCAGATCTACAGATTAAATAGCATAGCTTTGTTCTGAGTCTGAATCTCACAGAATGCATTCTGTTTCCAGCATGCTAAAGGTTATAATTACCAGAGCCACTAATTGCTTTCACTGTTATGGGGAATTTGCAAGAATTACATGAATCTGAATAGCTACTGAGACACTCAAACTGCTGCAACAAATTAAGCAAATTCAATGTTCCAGTTAAAATGGGCAGCTTGCATCTTGGACGACCTGATCTCACAGAATTCCGTGTAATGACCACGGACCATGACAT
>NW_015604578.1:0-512 GCF_001515605.1 Sinocyclocheilus anshuiensis | reverse complement strand
CATTTTTGTTAAGTATAAAGGTTTCATGTTTTCAATTAATTAGATGTGCTGTTTTAATACTTACATTTTATTTAACCATTAAAATGGAATCCAGAAATACTAAAACAGGGGGGGGAAAATAATCCAGAAAAATTCAAATAGATAAATTTTTTTATTTTTTTTATTTTAATAAATTGTTACGTATAAAGGTTTCATGTTTTCAATTAATTACACATGCTTTTTGATTACTACATTTTTATTTACCCATTAAAATTATTAACTAAATGAACTAAATTGAATGAAAAAAAAACTGAATCCAGAAAAAAAATGGAAAAAATATGTTTTGTTAAGCTTTTTATAAATTGTTACTAAATTGTATACGTTTCATGACATTAATTAATGAAACATGCTCTTTGATTAATTAAATTTAATTTAACCATTAAAATGGAACCCAGAAAATCCAGAAAAAGTCAAATGGAAAAAAATCTATATTTGAGGAAAAGAAAATTAAATGGAATTTGAGACAAAAAAAA
>NW_015604577.1:0-512 GCF_001515605.1 Sinocyclocheilus anshuiensis | reverse complement strand
TTTTTATATTCAATTTTAAATTCAATTTTTATTCAATTTATCTATTTCAGACAAGAGGCTGAAAAAAACTAGTATTAGTAAAAACTAGTCCATTTCAAATATAAGATTGTTAATGCTTATGCCCGTCTACATATCAATGTATGCTTTTAATGTTATCCAACAATTCACTCCTCAATATGTACCATAGCACAATAAAGCAAGACCAATCACTAATCCCTACAGTTCGAGCCACACTCTGTAAGGTCATTGGTAATTGCTGTAGGTAATCTCCTTTTAACATATTTGTCATTGGTGTGCTTGGCCCCACAACTATTTTTAAATATAAAATGCTGCACAATTTAAAATGATCTGTTTACAAAGCGACATTAAGTAGCTGCTAAATACAAAACCTTTAACACAATGCATGTCATAAGTTCAATTTAAATGATGTTATTTTGTGTTTATTACTTTAATTATCTGAAAAGGAAATCAAACTCGAGATGGAGCTCAAAAGAGAAGTTATTGAAAGAAAG
>NW_015604576.1:0-512 GCF_001515605.1 Sinocyclocheilus anshuiensis | reverse complement strand
GCAGAATTGACAATAAAGCAGACTTTGACTTTGACTTTTGACTTTTGACTTAATACATCGATGTAGGATTAACAACACAGCATTCATGTCATCTGAAGAAATATCCATTGGTCTTAAAAGCGTTAAAATCACTCCGCTAACCCCCATACAACCTAAAACGTGTTAAACCGTTAATACAACTCACAGTTACACAATATGGTATATTTGAGCTTGTTTCATTCCTGCAATCTGGGCGAAAACAAGCAGTGAATCTTGACAGACGTAACGTTAGCCTATTAAACACCTTCGTAGTATTCAGTGTTTTTCTTCTATTCCATTTAAAGTGGTCAGTCAATCATTTTGGATATAATTTTTCATGATATTTCATGGTATTTAATTTACACAGAAAAATATTTGTAACGTTAGTGTTTTGTATATGTAGGGTTTAGCACAGGTCCTGTTTCTTTAAATAATTTACAGTGGTGGTAAGTCACATTTAAAGGGGTCATATGATGCGATTTCAAGTTTTCCTT
>NW_015604575.1:0-512 GCF_001515605.1 Sinocyclocheilus anshuiensis | reverse complement strand
TAAGTTAACAAAGCTTCCAGTCATTAAAAACATCATGTTTATAATGAATCATTCAAATCAACCATTCAATGACTCAAAAATACCACGCAAAAGCTCGCCACCTATTGGCGTAACTACGTAACCTGCAGAAAGTATCAACAAAGTGAGTTCTCTTAGTGAATCGATTCAAATGATCCGAGCCACTGGAACGAATCAATAGCCCCAGCACAGCACCAGCGCTCGCACTCCCCTCCCCCGGTCTCTATTCCTCTTCTCACATCTGGTTCCACTCAAGAGTTTGGACTTTCGTGGCATTCCTCCACATCACAGTGCAGCCGGAGCCAACATAACACAACAGCACCCCAAATAAAACTAAGCCTCACATTATTAGTATTATTTTTAAATCGCATAACACGTCTATAAATCATGACAACAAAGCAGACAGAAAAAGGCATAACGAAATAAAAGTGATAATGAAGCGTAAATGTTTTCCTACCTGAGTGCACGGTGCTCCGCTCCAGGCTTAATAGTAG
>NW_015604574.1:0-512 GCF_001515605.1 Sinocyclocheilus anshuiensis | reverse complement strand
TATATATATATATTTCTTTTGATTTTGGGGTAAAATATAAACTGGAAATGACAGGTGCTGTGAGATTTTCCCCATTGCTGGTTCTGCTGCTAAAGACGAGAATGAAAAACACAAGTGTCCTTTGGCATATTGAAATGTTGTAGAGTAGATTTTACATTAAAACGACAATGTAAGATCTTTTGTAGTGCTGCATTGTAAATGTCAGTCAGGCGACTGGGAATATTAATGAAAGCATAGATTTTACCGAGATGACGCTTGTATCAAATATCTCTGAGATGAGACATTTAATAGCAGACTGCAGTGGAAACGCTCTGACTCATTAAACACAATGAATCTACAGACATTCAGCTGCTACTCTGTTTGTTTTGGCCTGATCCTGGTTTGACCTTTTTTGATTGGTTAAAGTAATTGCTGGGCTGTTATTTCTAATATTTGTGAAATAGTAGGGCTCACAGACGTTGAGTTTGTGTCGAGTCGAAACTCACTTAGTTCATGCATTTGTGTTTTCAAGT
>NW_015604573.1:0-508 GCF_001515605.1 Sinocyclocheilus anshuiensis | reverse complement strand
GTCACTTTCTGACCTGGCACATATTGTTGGTAACCAGATCAGTGAGAAGCACTTTATCCAGCTTACTTCCCACATTCCCTGAATCAGCGGCCTGGCCTGCTAACTAAAACCCTGCACTGTCTCTGCTCAAGAGCAGATGTCAACCAATCACAAACGATCACATTTTCTCCTTATAATATCTAGCCTATAATAACTAGTCTAAACACATTTGTAGTCTATATATATAATCTAACAATGGGGCATGATGGCCTGAAGATATCAGAGATATCAACTTTTTGAAAAATTAAATAAACAAACAGCTTTCCAAAAATGCATTTTCAGAGCAATTAGATTTTAACCTAACAATTACCTCCACCCATAAACTCACCTGTCGCGGACATTATCCTGTTAGCTGTGACCATGAGGCCTTAATGGATCGCGTGCGCTTTTGCTGAGTAGATAATCCCTTATATTTCAATTTATTACTGCCTCTGTCTGTCTCTGTGTGTGTGTGTGTGTGTGTGTGTGT
>NW_015604572.1:0-512 GCF_001515605.1 Sinocyclocheilus anshuiensis | reverse complement strand
GTTTTTGACACTTTCACTCTTCAGAGCGCATTGGTACTTTCATCGACTTGTGAGACAGAAAAGACACTTGTTGGATTAAAATTGTTTTCCACATACGTGATAGATGGCCATAGACCTTTGATAGACTTTTCACTCACAGACACAAAGACTTGACCCGCTGTCACCTGTATGGCAAGAGGCAAGTAGGTCCCACATGAGGTCAGTAAATACTAATATGTGCTCCTCGCACTGACAGATTTAAACGGAGGGGTTCTAGGCTCCCCTCAAATCAATAACAGATGTGTAAGTAAACGTGTTCACTCCTAGTTATCTCTGAAGGCAAGTGGAAAATGCAGAAGCTTGATTTCTGAACTAAATTTGAAGAATCTGCAGGAGACGTTATGTAGTGTTAATTTTCTTTAAAGATAGTGAGGAGCAGATGAATGTTCACACAAAGCATTGATTGTGAAGCTGAGAGAGAAGGCCGATTCATCCATGAAGAGCATTCAAGGATTTCATACATCAACATCTTG
>NW_015604571.1:0-512 GCF_001515605.1 Sinocyclocheilus anshuiensis | reverse complement strand
GATATGTCATGTGTTGTTGTTCATCTGAGGTTTTATTTTCCAAATGTTAAGACCTGCCAAGGACCAGATGATGTTTTATTATGTACTGAATGAAAATCAACAGGGTGTCCTTTCTTTTTCAGATGGTTGTATGTATTGTATTTATTTTATATATGTATAAATTTATTTTTAGCAATACATATGTATCTCATATGAAGTGGATATGGAAACATACTTCAAATTACTCAATCAACAGTCAGTAATGGGAAAGCAAAAGCAAGTGAACTGGCCACCTTAAAAATTCAATTTACAGTTTTGGCCATGATAATAAATACTTATACATGTTATCCATGTTTGTTAAGTGTCACAGTCTATTAACAGATCACATTATAAATATCTTCTTAAAGGGAAGGTTTACTCAAATCAATTTGAAAATTGTCACCCTCATTATGTCAGACTCTGTTCCTGTCCTGTGTTCCGTGTTTTGTGTTTTGTTCCCCACGTGCTCCATGTCCTGGTTTCCCCCCCCCCGT
>NW_015604570.1:0-512 GCF_001515605.1 Sinocyclocheilus anshuiensis | reverse complement strand
TAAAAAGCGCATAGGGCTCAAATGAAGGAAAGTCGTCAGTGCGTTGAAAAAGGCGGTTCCATGTATTATACTGCTTTTTAGAGAGATTGGGAGGCGCTTAATAGTTGAATGAGCCCGGCAGCTTCCACAAAAGGGAGCCAATCAGAATTGAGGGTTGAAAATGTCAGACAACCAACCACTAAAATCCACAAACCGGCTTCATCTGCAGTTGCTCTCGTTCATTTCAAATTTATTGCATCGCCCCTTGTTAGCTAGGCTATACATTTTAAATGACTTCATAATCATGGCAAATAACCAGTGAATAATAAATCTTTCTGATAAAAAGAGGCTTCACAAAAGGTGGGAAAGTCTAGTCTTTATACTACTTGACCGACCTGCAATATCTAAATACATGGAATAAGAGGCACTTTTCGTAAAGTCACTATTTGGTTGTAGCCCAACTTTCGAGGCCTCTGGTCATATTTGCTTGACGAGAATGAGGGTTGTTGCTATGGGTTTTGTGGGCTGGTTGT
>NW_015604569.1:0-512 GCF_001515605.1 Sinocyclocheilus anshuiensis | reverse complement strand
GAAAAATAATTTTTTTTCAGAGCAAAAAGGACCCGAACACCACATTGACTGTTAAATGGTTGTGTGACAGTATGTGTGGTGTATGTTACAAAGTGAAAGAGCTACAAGAGCCCTTAGCAGCTGAAAAAAGATTAAAAGAGCGATATGAAAAAAAAAAAAGGTTCCAACGGTTGCTGACGAGATCAGGGTCTCCAGTAATAAAAGCGAGATATGCGAAGCCAAGAAACACTCCCAAGTGCAAGGAAAGCCCTGTACCATGAAGCATTGATTGGAGACCTACAGCAACACATTCAACAAGCAGGTAATAGTCAGGAAAGAAGACTGATCAGTAATCTGGTGACAGGGAACATTGTAAAGAAATACAGGCTACAGAAGTATGCCCAAAGTACCCGTGGCTTCACGATGGAAGTCAGTAGGAGGGAATCCATATTCTTTCTCAAGAAAGAAATTTCATGTTATCGCTCTGGTTATTACACCCGCGTACGCGTAGCACAACACGGGGTTATTGTTTT
>NW_015604568.1:0-512 GCF_001515605.1 Sinocyclocheilus anshuiensis | reverse complement strand
AATAACAGGCTAATTTTCATTTTTGGGTGAACTAACCCTTTAATGAGTTTTAAAGGATACTTAAGAGAAATTCTAATGTTTTATGACATTTCACACAAAGAAACCCTTAAGTAACATTTAAGGGATATTTTATGCAATGCCTTTAAGTGTAAAGGAAACTTAATGGCGGTGCTTTATGCAACCGGGCACTGATGAGTAAGATCAGAATTTATTTATCTTTAATATGTTAGTCACTATTCTGTGTCATTTTTCATTCACAATCATTTCACTGTGTAATGCCAAAATATGTATATTCAAAATAGTCATACCCATGGACGTTTTGTTGTGTTTTCATCCCCCATGTGCTCAGTGTGACCCAGTTTTTCCCCATGTTTGATTTGATTAGTTAGTTCACCTGTCTTGTTTATCATCCTCACCTGTCTGCCCCTCGTTAGCAACAATATTTTAGTTCGGAATCTGAGTCTGTTTGCCTTCGTCCGGTATTGTTGCTGTCGTTGTTGATGTATGTGACT
>NW_015604567.1:0-512 GCF_001515605.1 Sinocyclocheilus anshuiensis | reverse complement strand
GTGCTGCTCCACTCCATGCACTTAAGAAGAAGGATGTACCATGGAACTGGTCTGAAGAGTGCCAACATTCTCTAGAGGATTTGAAAGATGCCCTGCAAAAGGCTCCGGTTCTCGTGCCCCCAGACTCAAGTAAACCGTTCAAGGTGCAGACTGATGCGAGTGACCTTGGACTAGGAGCTGTACTAACTCAGGAGTCAGAGAGGGGAGAACACGTCATTGCCTACGCCTCCCGGCTGCTTCAAGGAGCAGAAAAATCATATGCAGTGTCAGAAAAAGAATGCCTTGCTGTGGTCTGGGCGGTTGAGAAATGGCGACAGTACCTGGAAGGCAGACCTTTTGTGTTAATTACAGATCATGCCGCTCTCACTTGGGTTTTTAATCATCCTCGCCCAACATCAAGACTTACTAGGTGGGCTATTAGACTCCAGGGGTTTGACTTTACTGTGAGTTATCGGAGAGGGAGATGTAATGTAGTGCCTGATTCACTGTCCCGTGCAATGCCTGGAGAAGAG
>NW_015604566.1:0-512 GCF_001515605.1 Sinocyclocheilus anshuiensis | reverse complement strand
TTTTGACCCGGGAGGCAAGGATTTGTCACACTTTTGGGAGGAGAGGATTAGGGTTCAGCGTTTAGGCATCTCTAACCTGAGGATCCACTCAAACGAACACACAATGCGTGCTTACTCTATCTGACTGATCCCTCACTCTAGATGACAGTATTAGAGTGTCATGTTATTTGCAAATATTTAAAAGGATTCTGATGTGTCACATTCATACATAAAAAAAATGATAAAAACCTTAAACCTGCACCAGGCTCCGCAGTAATCTTGCACTGCCCTAATTGTGGAGTGACATCACCTGCTTTTCCTTTGCTCTGACAGAACGAGGCAGGAAAGAGGAAGCACACCAAACCAAATCTCTGTGATTTACCATCAGACACTGGAAAAGTAGGTAAGATCCTCATTTTCTTTCAGTTTTTCATTCTCTTTGTCACGAGATAATCACAAATAAATAAGAAGAGGGAAATCTTCTTCTTTTCTGTGTTTCTGTAAATAACATCAGAGAGCAGATTTCTGGAGCT
>NW_015604565.1:0-512 GCF_001515605.1 Sinocyclocheilus anshuiensis | reverse complement strand
GGGCCATGGGTTCTGAGCCCTTGGTTACGTGCCACCCATCGGCCCTGTGGTCTAGATATCACAGTGTTTTTGCACCCCAGGCAGAGTGGACGTTACACTGTCTGGCTCATAGAGAGGGACATGCCACCACTTGCTCTCCTCACCACTGAGCACCCTCATGTCATCGGGTGAGTTTGCCAAAGGCAACATTCTCATATTCAGAGAAGATGTTACTCAACTCTTGAACCTTGTGACGTAGAATCTGATATACACAACACTACTCTGCAAAAACCGTTTGCTTTGAGTGTAGTTTTTGCACAGGTTAAAGATTAACTATTGAATCTTTGCGGTGTATTGTTATTACAGCCCTTACAAGGCAACATCGTTTTCTCTGCAATTTTCTCAAAACAATGCAGCTTGAATCTCTTAATCTGCATTCAAACTTTGTTTTGTTAATAATATTAGCATTAAGTGTTTATTGTAAACTGTAAATAATAATATTCTCTCTCTCTCTCTCTCTCTCTATATACAGT
>NW_015604564.1:0-512 GCF_001515605.1 Sinocyclocheilus anshuiensis | reverse complement strand
GTATCACAGTTCTTATCACTCATCAAAATTGGCTCTTGGTGTATCTTTTTTTTTGACAATATAAGAACAAAGTTACTTACAGAACTTTTCTGCAGTTGCTCACAGCTGGTATCAGTCGTCTTCTGCCCTCCTCTGATGTGTTGTATTTCTTCAGGTCCAGCTCATCCAGCACCTCCTCTGATATCTGAAGCATGCAGGTGATTGATGAACACTGAGCAGGAGTGAGTTTCTCTGAGTGTTTGTCTGATTTCAGAAAATCCTGAATCTCTTTATACAGCGTCTGATCTTTCATCTCCAGCAGACAGAGGAACAAATTGATGGATCTTTCAGTGGGGAGATTTTTGTCAGTCTTTATTCTCTCTTTAATGTACTGTGAGGTTTTCTTGATGCTCTCTGAACTGTTCTCTGTGTGTGTCAGTAGTTCCTGTAAGAGTCTCTGATTGGACTCCAGTGAGATACCCAGCAGAAACCGCAGGAACAGATCCAGGTGTCCATTCTCACTCTCAAGGGCT
>NW_015604563.1:0-512 GCF_001515605.1 Sinocyclocheilus anshuiensis | reverse complement strand
AGATGGACAGAATTACAATGCATTTACCATGAAATTGTGTCACTCTGAGAGGGAAGCAGAAGGTACTGCAGGATTAAAATATTAATAATAATTAGGCATCGGTTCAGCTGCTGAGGATGATGATGGTGGTGCTGGTGGTAACACACAAAACAGTCAAACATTTGCGAGAAAACAAATCGGAAAATACAATTGATTTAGTAAAGCACAAAGAAAGCATACTTACACTGCACCTGTAGCTTGGAGGGGGTAATGCTCAGCAATCAACATCTTCATCCATCTCTGTGTGTGTTGGAGAAAGACAAGAAGGTTGTAAAAAATAAATAAATAAAAAGAAAGAAAGAAAGAAAAGTATAGCTCTGTGTTAACTGAAGCATAATGTATGAGTAAAATCATAAGTTATGTTATTTGTTTATATGAGTTGATACAATGGCAATATTTCCTGCTAAAGAGCAAATGAGAAATGGGCAGAGTTATGGCACTTGATGTGGGCACAGGCCGACAGGTTGACTGCT
>NW_015604562.1:0-512 GCF_001515605.1 Sinocyclocheilus anshuiensis | reverse complement strand
CTTGAGCCTGATGCTCCTGCCTGACATCATTAAGGAGGAATGCACGCCGTACGTTCTGTATCAGTCCCTCCATTTCATGTTTTAATTCCCCTCTTTCTCGAATGCCAATCTAGCCGTGCTTTCATCATGTGAGAAAGGACATTCGGACTTGAGGCGAGTATGAACAGACACCCCCATTCATCGGGACCAAAGCCTGGCAAACACTCAAGAAGCTCAGGCTGTTTTTTGGCTCCGTGGTACCTGCAGACGCTGTAGCTGTCAAGATTTTCACTGACCTACTTTCTGCCGGTGGTGAATATGAGTTATTAGAGGCGCCCGGGGGGCTGAATTTTTCTCTGGACGTATGCAGGGCTCGCCTTTCCCCTCGTGCTCAGCACCGCCTTTGTCTCTGCAGAGAATGATATAAATCAGCCAACGGCTGTGAGGGAAGAATGAAGCTCTGTAGAGTCTCAGAGGGGGTGTGGAGCAGAGCTGCTGAATCCAGTGGTTTCACTGTCTGTGGATTAATATCT
>NW_015604561.1:0-512 GCF_001515605.1 Sinocyclocheilus anshuiensis | reverse complement strand
CTGTCTTGTCTGTTTACGCAATAAAAACGCTGCAAATGGATCCCGGCTCTGATGATGATTCGCAACAATAGCCATGAAAGTCTGCAAGTACAGTTTTTTTTAAATATACTTTTAAGATTTGAGGTATACTATAAGGGCACATTCAGTACAATTATGCATACCATTTTACACAAGGAAAACACTGCCATTGTAACAGCAGATTGATTTTTTATGCGCAACACCATGCCAACTCACAATCAGTGCATTGTCAGAAGGCGGAAAAACTGTGAAATGAGTGATTGTGATAATTGATTCCTAAAAATCTGAAGTCATTTGGACACAGAAATGGAAATGAGGGCTAAAACAGAACTGGTATCTTGTAAAAAAGATAAAGCGTGGACTATGTGCTAAATAGCTAACTAGTTAATTCACTAGTTCATAATACTACATAATACTACACTCTTAAAATAAAGGTTCTTCATTGGCATTCATGGTTCCATGAAGAGTCTTTAACATCCATGGAATCTTTCCAT
>NW_015604560.1:0-512 GCF_001515605.1 Sinocyclocheilus anshuiensis | reverse complement strand
CTTAACGCTTCCGCTTAAGATCCTCCAAGTCATCAGCGAGTAAAAGACGGCGGTGCACGCCAGCGGCACGATGAAATAAAACCCAAAGAGCCACCAGTCTTTGGCCATTTTATAAAACTAGAATGAGAAAAAAGAGAGTTCCTGATGAACTTGACTTTATTTCAAAGGAAGTATGTCATCATTAGACTCTCGAGCAGATCTGAGCTCAAACCAGTAGCTGTTTGATGAGGAAATCAGACTTTCACTGCAGCCACTGCCATCTATATCAAAAGTTCCTGACAGACATCATAGGGAATTATTACTTTCAATGACATGCAATATGCATGGCTTGATTATTTGTATTTATGATTTTATTGCATGTAGTATCTCTGACTAAAGAAACAGTGGACCCAAAAATGGTAATTCTTGTTATTTATTCACTTCAAATCCATTCTTTGAGGAACACAAAAAGGGGAATCTTTCCCGAAATTGTTCTACAGAAAAGAGCTGTGTGAAAATCCTTCAGAAATTCT
>NW_015604559.1:0-512 GCF_001515605.1 Sinocyclocheilus anshuiensis | reverse complement strand
AAGGGCCAAGTTTGCCCATCACTGGTTTAGGGATTGTCTTGAAAATGCACATCTTACCCTTTTTTCCTGTTTATGCAGAATTATGACACCACAGAATCCAAACTACGGCGCGAGTTTGAAGTTTATGGTCCTATCAAACGGGTACGTTGTACTAAACTTATGCACATTTCCATAGTATGCTACTATCCATTTGTTATCCTGCCAGACTCATCCCTGAATTTATCTGGTTTTATTAGATCTATATTGTGTACAACAAGAAAACTGGAAAACCAAGAGGCTATGCGTTCATTGAATATGAACACGAGAGAGACATGCACTGTGAGTAACCAAGACTTCTCGTTCTTCTTGAAATTCCTTAAAAGACTAAAAACAATGTCCAGACAGCTACACCATCTGTTACTACAATGAATCATTAATTCTTTTCTTCACTTGAAAACTATTAATTCATATTTTATTTTAAAGCAACAAAGTATGTTTATCATAGTCCATCTGTTCTAGTTTTTTTTTTCCAT
>NW_015604558.1:0-512 GCF_001515605.1 Sinocyclocheilus anshuiensis | reverse complement strand
AATCCATACTGGTTTATACTGGATTTTTCAGCAGGGAAAGTATTGCAGCATGAATGGTACTTTGTCAGAATCCAGTGAGAATGACATGGCAAGAAAAGACCTTTCTAAATACAATCTCTCTATTCCCTCTTTAGAACTGGAGTGCATCCCCATTTGTTACTAAAGTCAAATCAACAACTGAATATCTGGGCAGCCCACGTGGAAAACGTTCCACTGTACATTTAGAGATCTTGCAGCCAGTCCAAAACCCTGTGAGTGATTGATCATTTTCAGTGATGTCTGACGGCACAACAAAGTGCAAAGACTTAAAAAACATTAATGCATTAGAATTATTTTACCAAAGAGCAATTATCTCACCACAGTTTGAGGATTATAATCACACCTTTTAACATAAATGAAATTCCACATTTTTTATTTCATTGAGTTCAAAGCCTATCATAAGAATCTGGTTAATAGGGACTGATGCATATTTTCTTGTGTTTACTGCAGAACCTTCCTTATGTGGCCCCAAT
>NW_015604557.1:0-512 GCF_001515605.1 Sinocyclocheilus anshuiensis | reverse complement strand
GTCAGAAAAGGTAGTGTTTAGAATTAGCAGTGCCCCTTTGGCAAACGTATTGAGTAGACACAACAAAACGACTTGCTCTGTAAACATGCGCCATGAGATTTACGGCAGTGCAATATGATGATGTGGACCCAAATTGTGCTAGTTTTGTAAAACGAACCCTCACTGCGACAATTCTAAGAGCCGAGGGCAGGGCATTGACACTCAGATGTCCTCCCATTGATCTCCTACCCTTCAACGCACCTTCAGTGTCGATAGTGTTGTTTTAAAGCTGGTTAGAATGAGAGGGAAATGTTCACGTCTGATAGTTTGGTTTTGTGTGATAGTGGGTTTAGGACCGAAGGGTCAGGTCCAAAAGGGTTTGATTCATTGGCTCTTGGGTAAGCTAGGGGCTGCTGCTCTCCCTTTCCCCAGATAAGGCTTTTTGGTCTAGGAAACAATATGAGCACATGTCTTTTGGCTGTATAAAGCAGTGTAATGGACAACATCATTACCTCAGACCTTCCCATTGACAT
>NW_015604556.1:0-512 GCF_001515605.1 Sinocyclocheilus anshuiensis | reverse complement strand
AGACAGACAGACAGACAGACAGACACAGACAGACAGACAGAGACAGAATGGAATTGCAGTGCTACCCTACCCACATATGTGGATGTTTGTGTGAAAACCCCAGTTTCTGAAGTACAGAGGGAATATTATTATTTTATTTTTCAGGTATGATATGCTCATTATTTTACTCTGTTTAATGACGTGCTGTGCCATGAATCAGTCTGTTTTAAACTAAAAGTCGGAAAATAAAAATGTTCTCATGCTGATATAAGCAGATGCATGTGAAAAAATACCATATATTGTTAAAACAATAAATCACACAGCGGATGAGAAAAGTTCCTAGTCTTTGTTTTTTATTTGATTACATGAAGCGTGTTACCCGTAAGAACAATCTCTTGCTGTTTACTGCCAATGTCAGAAACTAATGGAAGGATAGAATTGAATGAATTTACTTGAAAAAAGTAACATATTAATAAATATTCTTACCATAAGGTACTTGAGGCGTGCTGTATTGTGAATAAGTCATAATACAT
>NW_015604555.1:0-512 GCF_001515605.1 Sinocyclocheilus anshuiensis | reverse complement strand
GGCCCAGGGTAAAGCGCTGATCGAGCAGAAGGTGGAGCTGGAGGCGTCTGGTCAGGCACGGCAGCAGGAGATGGGTAACCTGCGACAGGAAGTGTCCCGTCTTAAGGAGCGGCTTAAAGAGCAGGGCAAGATCAGCGCTGAGACGGAGGAGCCTGTAGGACCACCTTCACCTGCACAGGTACATGAATGGAGATGGGTGCTGCATTGATTGTGTTGGTTTTTCACATGTTTAGAAACTCATGAAATCTCTGACAAATAGATTATGAACTGAAGTTTTCCATTGCATCTTTGCTTAATTCCAATGCATTGAGACACCTCAGTGTTCAACTGCAGCATTCAGTCATTTCTATTTCTATTTAAAGGAAGTAAGTGTGATCTAAAGTGTCAGGATCTTCACATGGTGTCCATAATGAGTCAGAATGAAACATCAATGAGTCACAGTCTCATAGAGGAAACAAGGATGAGAATAAAAATCAGTGGACAGTGTATATGGCTTGGTATGCAAGTTGTAT
>NW_015604554.1:0-512 GCF_001515605.1 Sinocyclocheilus anshuiensis | reverse complement strand
AAAAACAAAGCATATTCAGACAATTAATAAACACTTTAATAGTATACAAATAATACTAAAATAGCTCAAATTTTAGGTACAACGTGAAGCATAAATCAGCAGCGTCAGCATTAATATTTTAATAAACTGGTGTTAATTATGCAGAGTTCATCAAATATGAAACAACTTCAATTTCAGTTGTAAAGCAGCTCTACAGAAGACAGTAGAGTTGTAATTCAGCTCAATCTTGATTCAATTCAGTTATTATATATACTTAAAAAAATAAGAAAAAATTAGAAACGTTGCCTTGGCAACTAAATTAAATAAAATAAGTTTATGCTGAAGTACAAAAAATGTTTACTAAAACTGAAATAAAAATTAATTAAAGCTAAATATAAACAAAATAAAAAAAACGACAAAGTCACATAAAATTGCTAAAATTAAAATGAAAAACAAAGCTTATTCAGACAATTAATAAACACTCTAATAGTATATATTAGTGCTGTCAAACGATTAATCGCATCCAAAATAAA
>NW_015604553.1:0-510 GCF_001515605.1 Sinocyclocheilus anshuiensis | reverse complement strand
TGTGTGTGTGTGTGTGTGTGTGTGTAATATTAATAATGTTAATATTAGTTAATGGACCTGAGCTTACATGAACTAACAACGAACAGTTGTATTTTAATTAATAAATACTGTGACAAATATATTGCTCATTGATAGCTAATGCATTAACCAATATTAACTTAATTATGTACATCTAATCAATTGATCCTGTTTCTTGACATGTATTATTTTTTTATTATATCCAAAGAAAAAGAGAGAAAGCACAGACCAAAAAAGCACTACAAATGTCTAAATGACTAGCTGCATTTTGAATCCATAGCTATCTTAGACTGAGAAAACTCGCAGCACTCTATATGAGGAACAAAGCGAATCATATGGTTTTAATAGATGAAAAGCTTCCTTTTCTGTAAACACAGTCACTTCTCATTGAATAGATAAATCCAAAAGTTAGCATGATGCAGAAGGTCACAAAGACAAAGATGTGGTAAATCTTCAGGCAGCAGTTTATGAATGTGTGCAGGATTTCAGCAT
>NW_015604552.1:0-512 GCF_001515605.1 Sinocyclocheilus anshuiensis | reverse complement strand
TTGGGTTAAACATTTAACCCAACTGTTGGTTGAAAACAATCCAATCGTTGGGTTTGTCCACATTTTACCCAGCACTGGGATGTATTTAACCCAGCACTTTTTAGAGTGCAAGTTAACTTGGAATAATACGATTTTGAGGACTGACAAGCTTAATGTCTGGCTTTTATAAAGATTTGGAGGATACATAACAACTGACTTTTATTCGTTTTTCAGATTACCGAACCTGCTTGGTTAAAAAAACAGAACAGAGGTTGTGCCATTTCCAAAATCTACTGACATCCTTGTCAATAGAAAAAATCAGTATTTCAAATATTCTTTGGAGAAAATTGTGAATACATGTATGCGATGTGAAAATGTGAAAGTATTTCTGACATACTTTTTCATATGTATCATTTGTCATCATTAAATTATTACAAATTTGTGAAATTGTTTCTCTTGACGAGACATGTGCTGGTTTAACTGTATTAAAGGTAGGGGTGCTCCGATCAGGATTTTTGAGGCCGATCGCCGAT
>NW_015604551.1:0-512 GCF_001515605.1 Sinocyclocheilus anshuiensis | reverse complement strand
ATGCTGTGTCCTCAACAAATGTGACACAATAATGCATCAAGCAGTAAAATATAATTTCACAGTGAATAAAGATGAAAGTTCCTCCCCTAAGTATAATGTCAGAAAGTTTTAATACTGGATATAATTTTGCTTCATGATATAAATGATATCATTGTGTTTTCTTATGAGTTTCATATAATGTTCATATAATGTCCAATTGTCATTCATTTGACGCTCAAAGAGCAAAAGAATGCCAATGACTTTTCCTCTCACCAGAAGACTCTGTCAGGATAGATCTACCATTTCAACAGTTTTAAAACATTCAGCATTTTTAAAAGATTTAAAGAGTTTTAAATTGATAGATTTTTATATTCATTTAGAACTTCCAAATAATTGTCAAACCCCTAATATTAGGCTGGTTTTAGCTGGTCTCTAATTTTAACCATATTTTCTATCGCCCTACACCTAAACCTACCCCTATTCTGCTCTTTCAGATTTTCAATACACTCCATTCTGTGTGATTTATAAGCTTG
>NW_015604550.1:0-512 GCF_001515605.1 Sinocyclocheilus anshuiensis | reverse complement strand
CGGGACTGACAGATCTGTGTCAATGCAAAGCAACCTGGGTAATGTAAGGCCAGGTGTACTATTGGAAACGGAGCTCTCTCCCTCTTTATAAAACTGTACTGTACGGCATGATTGGAACAGTCACTGTGCACTGTTCTCAGCTGCGGTTAGAGAAAGAGAAACACACACTGATGTGTCTGAAGAGGCCGTGCACTAATTCAGGAGATAAAATGATAAAAATGAGCGATAAAAAAGAAGCAGACAAGGGCGGATGACAGCGAGTGGCCCATGGATGATTAGTAAGGCAGACGAGAGACAGAAAACCTGAGAAAAAATAGAGAAGAGAAGAGTAGGAGCATACAGACTATGGAAGCAAACAGGCTAGTATTGTATGTTGACTGTGTGCATCTTGAACAAGCGTTTAGCCACAGAAACTAAAACCGCAACAGAAAAAGCGTATGCCATAAAGGATTTACAAAGAAAGGCCATTAACTTTCCACTGATCATCAAAATTACATATAATCACCATCAAA
>NW_015604549.1:0-511 GCF_001515605.1 Sinocyclocheilus anshuiensis | reverse complement strand
TGCAGTGAATGGGTGCCGTCAGAATGAGATTCCAAACAGCTGATATAAACATCACAGAAATCCACAACACGACTCCAGTCCATCAATTAATGTCGTAAAGATATTCGTCGTTAAGATGTTTTTAACATAAAATTGTTGCTTCCCTCTAAAATATGAGTCTTCTATCCATAAAATTGCTTTCTCCATTCAATGAAAAAGTCATCTCGTCTGAATCAGGACAGAAATATGCACAAATCAAGCACCATTTACAAGTGAAAACAGTTCTAAACAAATATGTTTTTAATGTGCGAGGACAACATGATGGACTTTTTCACTGGAGGAAGCGTTATTATGGATTGTGGACTGGTATTTTGGCCAGAAACAGTTTGAAGTTAAAAACATCCTAATTATGGATTTATTACAAACATGCAGCTTTTCCCTTCACAAGAAGTTAACTGATGAACTTGAGTCGTGTTGTGGATTGTTATGATGTTTTTATCAGCTGTTTGGTCTCTCATTCTGACGGCACCCA
>NW_015604548.1:0-512 GCF_001515605.1 Sinocyclocheilus anshuiensis | reverse complement strand
TAATGCATTAACTAACATTAACTAACAATGAGCAATACATTTGTTGCTATATTTATTATTATTAATAATATTAACAGTATTTATTAATAGTAGTAGGAGTTATTTATCTTTGTTAATGCTTGTTAATGAAAATAAAACTGTTCATTGTTAGTTCAGGTCCCATTAGTTAATGCATTAACTAACATTAATTAACAACAAGCAATACATTTGTTGCAGCATTTATTATTAACAGCATTAACAATATTTGTATACATTTTTATTTGTAGTAGTACTAGATATTAATCTTTTTTAACGCTTGTTAATAAATATAAAACTATTCATTATATATATTAGTACTAGTAGTTATTAACCTTTGTTAATGTTATTTAATAAAAATAAATAAATAAAAAATAAATATAAAAATAATAATATTAAAAGACACAACTTCTGATTTTAATAATGTATTAATAAATAGTGAAATTAACATTAACTAAGACTAATAAATTCTTTAGAAGTATTTTTCATTGTTTATG
>NW_015604547.1:0-512 GCF_001515605.1 Sinocyclocheilus anshuiensis | reverse complement strand
AAAAAAATAATCTAGAATGAACGCAAAACCACCTAGAAACCACATAACTGCTCAGAACAGCCTAGCAACCACTTAACAGCAAAACAGAACCACCCAGAACACCATGAACCTCTTAGATAAGGTTGGGTTTACAATATCGTATTGTATTGTAATTATAATATTTTAATCGATCTATTAATCGATATCAATTCTAAATTTGTTATTTTATGCCGTCTTCTGTTGATGCCTGAGCAAAACATTATTTGTTACTCGCCTCCCGACCAATAATCGCAATATGCTTTGTACTTTGATACGTGATATGAAACAAAGTATTATCTTTCACATTATGTCCATTTTTGCTAAAACAAACGAATGTGTTTTGGCGCTCTTTAAAGTGGCGCGCGTTGTAGTGTTGCAGTTCAAGCGGCACGTGAAATGATTATCTCTCGCTCTTTACAAATAGTTAAAACAGGAAATAAGCATGAATGAATATCAGATGATGTTGAAAGAAACGGTACAACTTACTGAAATGT
>NW_015604546.1:0-512 GCF_001515605.1 Sinocyclocheilus anshuiensis | reverse complement strand
AAAATGATATTCTACAATGGACAACAATGAAAGGTGGGTGAGAATGACAGTACTTGGGTTTTTCATCCAGGTGCAATGAACTCGTATTACAGATTCTGAGCATCCTTCCTCAATGGAAGCACATCCAAATGCAAGAGTCCAGTGCTCTACTGTGAGCAAAAATTATTTAGGGGAACAAGCTCTAATGCAATCAAAACAAATGTATCTACATAATACCATCAGGATAAAGCAGATTACATCATTTGCAGAGTATACAACCTAGCTGACTTTAATGGGAATAATCCAGCTCTATCATGTCACACTAGTCACAATTATTTAATATTCACATAAAAAATATTTAAGTGAGCCTTCACCATAAAATTCATTAATTCACCATTATCACCCAGTTCACAATGACTGCCTTTCAGCCATCATCGGTGCAGCTCTTATTAGTTAGGCCTACTGGGCGAACACCATGTAACAAAATTCATTATTAAAGGGGTCATATGACGTTGCTAAAAAGAACATTATGT
>NW_015604545.1:0-512 GCF_001515605.1 Sinocyclocheilus anshuiensis | reverse complement strand
TTTTTTTTTTATAAAATGAATTAATTAATAAATAAATACATAAAAATAATAATAAGAATAATGATATAAAAATATTAAGCAGCACCGCATGTTTTCAACATTGATAATGATAAGAAATGTTTCCAATCAGCATATTAGAATGATTTCTAAAAAGGGATCATGTGACACTGAAGACTGGAGAAATGGCTGCTGAACATTCAAAAAAAATTCTGAAATATTATTACAATTTATTTTTTACTGTATTTGTGATCAAATAAATGCAGCCTAGAGACTTGTCAAATACTTTAAAAAGTCTTACCTACCCCAAACTTTTGAATGGTAGTGTGTTTATATATGTAAATAAATAAATAGTATATACACAGTGTATATATAATATTAATAAATATAATGTATGTTAATAGAAAGATACAGAATATGTGTTAGTCTCTCTAAATGTACAATGCTCTCTTGTGTTGATTCAGTGAAAGAGAAAGAGGACCTGCACCCCGACTTGGAGTCCCAGGGCATAAATG
>NW_015604544.1:0-512 GCF_001515605.1 Sinocyclocheilus anshuiensis | reverse complement strand
GACCTTTTGTTATGATTCATTAACCCCTTCATCGTGGCATAGTTCTTTATTATTGTTGGTAATCAGAACAGGTCATGTTCCTTTGTTTTAATATGTAAATATGGGCGGTCATACACTATTTATATTAATTATTATTTATTTAATAATTAATAATGTGTTTATTTGATCAGAAGCACAGTAAAAACAGTAACACTGTGGAATATTTTTACAATTTAAAATAAGTGTTTTCTATTTGAATATATTTGAAAATGTCATTTATTCCTGTGATCAAAGCTGAATTTTCAGGTTGTGCTGCTTCATGTTTTGGTGGAAACGGTGATACTTTTTTTTTCCAGAGTTTTTGATTAATAGAAAGTTCAAAGTAACAGCATTTATTTAAAGTGGAAATCTTTTGTAACATTATAAATTTCACTTTTGATCAATTTAATGTGTACCTTAAAAGAAGAAATTATTAAATGAAATGAAATTAAAATTAATTTAATTTTAAAAAGCAGCACAACTGTGTTCAACAT
>NW_015604543.1:0-512 GCF_001515605.1 Sinocyclocheilus anshuiensis | reverse complement strand
TCACAGGAATAAACATTTTAAATATATAAAAACCTTAAAAATTTGGGTTGCTCTATTTTACAGTATGTGTACTTGCATGTACTTACAATGTACCTACCTAAGAAAGTACTGGATAATACTGTATAACTGTACTGTATATAAGATAACTACATGGAACTGTAAAATAAAGTGCTATCAAAATTTCTATGCTAAATATACAAAATATTTTTGGTCAAATAAATGCAGCGTTGGTGAAGATCAAGATACTTCTTTGAAAAACTAAAATATACTGACCCCAAGCTTTCGAAGAGTAGTGTATGAATCATATTTTCAAAACTGTTTGAATGTATTTAATGTATCTAATGAAGTAATGGTTGTTGAAGTTGGCAGTAAATGAACATTTGTCTATTTTCTAATGTTACAGATGTCTATTTTCTAATTCTAATTTTCTAATTTCTACATTCTAATGTCTATTTTCATGTTACAGATTATTGTAAACAATTCATTTGTGAATGTTTCTTTTTTTTTTTTTT
>NW_015604542.1:0-511 GCF_001515605.1 Sinocyclocheilus anshuiensis | reverse complement strand
GCTCACGGTATGTCATTTCCATGTACAGAACTCTTATTATTCAACAATGCCAAGGTAAATACAGTTTTCCATTCTATGGCACTTTAAACGGCACACATATCTGCCAGAGCACCTGCCAGGGCCATCTTACACTATATGTTTATGGATTTTTATTTTGCATAATATAAAGCATTATCACATTTGTTTCATACATTTTTCCCACAGGAGCAGATTCTGTATCCTCCAATACATTTTGATGTATTTTAATCCATATAAATATTATTCACTATTGTAAAGTGATATGACTAGCAGATATTTTCAGTGCACAGACGTGATTAATCAAATTTTCATTATTGATTTTGATTAGTTGTTGTAGTTGCCCTAAATCAGGGGTGTCAAACTCAGTTCCTGGAGGTCCGGAGCCCTGCAGAGTTTTGTTCCAACCCAGTTTCAACACCCATACCATGTAGTTTTCAAATAAGCCTATAGGACTTGATTAGTTGGATCAGGTGTGTTTAATTAGGGTTGAATC
>NW_015604541.1:0-512 GCF_001515605.1 Sinocyclocheilus anshuiensis | reverse complement strand
CGAACTGGATCACATCATGGAGGTTTTGGTTGGGTCGTAATTTGATGAGCAAAACATTTGAATTTGTACTGAATATTAAGGTCAATTTTTTTTTTTCTTTTGTATCATGTATGTAGACCAAAAGGGTTACTATGGTAAAAAAGATGTATGCATATGTGTGTATATTTATTTTGATACAGTATCAAAGGGCGCACAATACATTGATGTAATATATTGCAACCATTTTATAATGTTATAGAATGCTATTTCAATATTTTTCTTGTGGAAATTTCATATGAATTGTTATTTTTAGTATTTAAATTTTTTTTTTATAAAAATAAATAAATAAACTGGCATTCAGTTTGTCCTTTTAAAACAGACCAAACAGACATGAAGACACACACAAAAACAGCATTTTCTCTTAAATTATTTTAATTTCTTGTGTACACAAAGAAAATTTACACACTTGTTTGTTTTTAAAGAACCTGGGCATGCGCGATTGACCTCGGTACAGGCTCTTTAGAGATATCATT
>NW_015604540.1:0-512 GCF_001515605.1 Sinocyclocheilus anshuiensis | reverse complement strand
TTTTTTTTCCACAGAAAAATCTCATATGTCTCCTTTAGAGTTTCAAAGGGATCTCAAAATCTCAACCTCTTTCATATTCTATCACAAAAGTATTTGAAACTTAAATATAGTGTTTCATATCTCCATTACAAAAGTTTTGCGAGTGAATGCAGTTTCTCAGGGGAACGCAAACATTTTGCATGCAGAAGCAAAGTTTCACGGGGGTACGCAAAAGTTTTGCAAAGGTTCTCATGGAAAGTTAAAGTTTCTCCAGTGAACTCAATGATTCTCAAAGGAAGGCAAATGTTTCTCAGGTGAACGCTAAGTTTTGCAAATGAACACAGTTTCTTGAGCGACCTCAAGGTTTCTTAGGGGAAGTTTTGCGAGCGAACGCAAATTTATTTATGGGAACTCAAGCATTTTGCAAGACAACACAAGAGTACTAAAATATAATTTTTCTTCCTTTTTCATTTTTTCATTACTGTGTCCCTTTATGGACTCCATAGATTCGGCAACGCTGCAGAAAAAAAAAA
>NW_015604539.1:0-512 GCF_001515605.1 Sinocyclocheilus anshuiensis | reverse complement strand
GAGTTGGGCTCCAAGCAGCCGCCCAGACACTGGTCGTGGCAGCACTGGTTGTCTTTAGTGCAGGCGCGGTGCTTGCATGAGGATGGGCACACTGTGGAGAGACAGAGAGAGGGAGGTTATATTCAAAGACATTTTTGTTAGGAAAAGAACATATGCTTCTCATTCACAGTGACATATATTCATATAGTGGGGGAGAAGGTTTGGCTTAGTGCGGGAAAAAAAACAGGCTACCACACTTGACCATTCATTTCCATAGGGAAAATCAAAAGAAATATATATAAATAAATATAAAACAAACAAGTGCAAAAAACTTCACATTTTATTCTCATGGCAAATTAATAAAATATGCTAAAGTAAGACTGCTGTAAATTAAATCTGACTGGAAATATAGATTATTATCAGCAATAATAATAATAATACATTTAAAATTAAAAGTTAAAAGTTTTGCACAGATTAAAGTGCAAAAGAATAAAGACCAATAGGTATCACTTTACAATAAGATCTCATTAGTT
>NW_015604538.1:0-512 GCF_001515605.1 Sinocyclocheilus anshuiensis | reverse complement strand
ATTTCTACCTGAAAATGTTCTGCTTTTGAGTAATGCTGCATCTAAGACAACTGTTCTACTAGTAAAACAAACAAACAAAAAAAGACTTTACACATTTAAATTCCATCACAGTTTATACATTTTTTGAGCATTTGTGAGCATGATTCTTCTATTGTGCTCTCAGTTTAAGCTGCAATCATTAAACTAAGTGATTCTACAGTGTAATAATCTGCTCTCACCTTGCTGGCAGGTGTGTGTAAAATAATCATATCATCTGCACAGTTGTTTAGCAGAGCATGAATCATAAATGCATGTGCTCTTGCCTAGGGTGTGATATTATGAACTGACACAAACCCCACCAGAGAAAGACCTCTGCGCAGTCTGTGCATTAGCACCTTGGACTGGTTGTGGTCTGCATTGACCCTTCATTCAGCCTTTGGGTTAAAAAAGGTGTTTTGGTATTTTTATACACTTTATAGACCTGTTTGTAGATCTGAAAACATGCGTTTGGCTCATTTCTCGTTATTATTATT